>NW_024711571.1:0-12563 GCF_018991925.1 Homarus americanus | reverse complement strand
CTCCCAGGTACACCTTTGACACTCCCAGGTACTCCACTGACACTCCCTGGTACACCTCTGACACTCCCTGGTACACCTCTGACACTCCCAGGTACACCTCCGATACTCCCACAAAGGGTGTTTATCAGACCCCAGTTGTCAGGATATTGTGTTACAGATTACTTTCAGTACATTGTTTGTTTAGTTCGGTATATAAGGTTTGTTTAGCTATTATATGCCAAGTGTGGATACAGCCTTAGTATATCAGCTATCTTGCCATCAGAGATAAAGTGTTGTACCATTACATACACAGTGTGCTTGGATCTATCCCTATAAGGTTATATTGTTTCACGGTCTAAGACGTAGTGTTGGAGTGAGTGGCCATATGTCTGGTCACACACTTTACATTTAGTATTGTTTACATCTGCCTGAGGGGCATACTGACAGAGGTATAGCGGTTACAACAGCGTGTAATCTAGTGATCTTATTACTTGCTCCATATACATGCTCTAATTGATACATCTCATCATGGTAAACAATGGATTGGCTAGTGCCTGTTTGCACTTGTCTGCTTGCGTCAAATTCATCAGAAAGCTCTTTTCAGATTACAGTTTCTTAGGTCCTGGTTGACAGTCCCAGATTGTATTCAACATTGTCATTGTTGGACGCGAGTTTAGCTAAGGCATCAACTCTAACATGTTCACTAATGCCTATGTGAGAGGGGATCCACAGCAGCTTGATCCTGACACCCTCGTCAACAAGACACATGTGCTTGTGTCTGGCTTCAGTGACAAGCGGGTATCAAGAGCAAGTAGTGAGGATGAGTCAATGATGATGGGACTGTCAGTGGCAGTGTCAGTAGTACTGTAGAAGTTGAAGTGGAAGTGATAGAAGTGGTGGTAGTAGTACTGGTAGAAGTGGGTGAAGGAAATCCAAACTCTGTTGGATATTGCTAACACAGAGCCACATGCGTCGTTTGCAGCATTCACCCATGGAGTCGAGCATCACTGGAACTACCTGATGTGCACTATCCCTCATATCGGACCCCTCCTCCACCCTCTGGAAGAAGCTATCAGCGTCAATTTTATTCCAAAATTAGTGAAACATCTTCACTTAACCCCAGCAGAACAGTCAACCCTTGCACTGACGCCATCTCAGAATGCAGCAAGCGAGGTGGATACCAACGAATTAAACAAGATTCGACGGTCCATTACGATAGAACGACAGCACATCCAAATTGATAACATGCAACAACTGGTGCTGTAATTTCGAGAGAACTTGAAAAGAAAAGTAGCAACAGCGCTGGAGGTATGGTGGTGATTGGTGTGTAGCCACCTCCCTCCCTGCCGCCTCACCTTCTAAGAACATAAGCAAATAAAGAGTCTGCAATAGGCTGGTTGGCCTGTGTATGGCAGCTCCTGTCGAGAGTTACAACCACTCTCTATCGTCCATGGATCTATCTAGCCTCCTTTTATAATTTTCCAGCGTTCCAGCACTTACTACAAAGTTGCTAAGCTTGTTCCACTCGTCCACCACCCTATTTGGTACAAGGACTAGAAGCCAGACAAGTACCAAAGTTTCCATGACGATCTGATAGATAGGACTTATGCATACTTCACCAACAATGATTCCACCAAAAAAAGGAGAAAACGTGGTCAGCATAATGGGAACAGGCAACAGCAGTGCTATAATGACCCTGAGCTGAAAAAACTCAGGGCTAGGGTCAGGAGGGTGGGTAAGGGTTACAAACAAATTAGAACACCTCAAATGTTACAATTGTATCAAGCTTCCCTTGCTGCTGTCAGGGAACGTGTAAACGAACTCTGACAAGATGCATGGGAGACATATGTCAACAGCCTGAACCAACACACATCCCTCAGCAAAGCTTGGAAAGACATAAACACAATCAGAGGTAAAAACAGTAAACACGTCTCCCATCTAAACCCACTGCAAAAGTCGAATGAGCTAATAACAAAGTGGGCTTATGTGTCTAGCTGTAACATGTTACCAGCTAGGACTTGGGGACTCCTTGATGCGAAGTCTGTACTGTAGAGAGAAGTAATCTTATTAACTTTATGCTGGGCAAACAGCACGATGACTGTGATGTTCCATATACTGAGTGGGAGCTTGACGCCCCCCCTCGCCAGGGGTAGGTCTACTTCCCCTGGAGAGGACGGAGTCACCTACAACATCGTTAGACTACTAAGGCGTGTGCCGGGCAATCCATTGTTGGTATTGTACAATATGAGTCATTCCAAAGGCCAACTACCCACATCATGGACCAGCAGTATTGTTGTGCCAATACCGAAACCAGGACAGCCTGATGCTTTTCGTCCCATATCACTAACCAGCTGCCTGTGTAAAACCTTTGAGGGGATGGTTCTTGGCAGACTCTTATATAGAATCAGAGAACACATGTCTCCTAACATAAATGGCTTCACCCATGGTAAAGGTGTACATAATTGCATCACCACATTCCTAACTGTGCATGGTGATGAAAGGCACAGATACACCACATTTCTTGACCTAAAAGCTGCTTTTGATATTACCAATAGACAACTGATATTGTACGAACTAGCCAAAATGGACATAGGAGGTACACTGTTAGACTGGATAAGTGGGTACCTAACCCACAGAAGGGCTGCTGTGTGACGGGCGGTTTTCTTTCTCTTTATAATTTACCATCCAGATATTCTTTTCTGTTATTATTCTTCAATTCTTTATTTAGATATATACCTTATTCTTGCTCATATTCTTATACAAGTAATTTTGATATTTCTATGCTTATAGTTTCCAAGTCTTTCATTTCTTTTCATATATAATATTATATTTTCTAAATTTCAATGTTCTTACCTTCCTGAAGTATACTCTGTTATTACTTATATTCTCATACAAGGGTTAGTCTGGGAACCATGTTGTTCTTAGTACACTTATTATACTTACAAGGGTAGGCTGCCACCACCAGACTTTTGGGTAGAATATAACATATCTCACGGAAAGCTTTTGGGTAGTGTGGTAGATGTATATAGGCACGTGAGTCAGTATTATTTTCTGGGAACCAATGTTTAGAAGGAGTAGAGAGGTGATACTCGTAGATTACTAATTCAGTATTTATTACCACAGTGACTGAATAAGATGTTACTTAACTTCACTCAGATAAGACTGGACCCTCAGGTCTTACTGTACCATTTACAAAACAGCACCGCAATTACTTATTAATTCATTAAACACTTCAAGTACTTATTACACCATTTAACTACTTCAATTACTCACTACTTCATGAGACAACTGTTGTATTATTTCTCTGACAAGTAAGATTCAGGGGTTACTACATACGGTCAGATAACACTGGACCCTCAGGTCGTACTTTTATAAGTAACAAATTACATCTTCAATTCTAGGTTACAACATTTAACAATCATTATATTTTTCCATTGTTACTGCAAGTGGATAATATGACACACTTGACACTATCCCGAATTAAAATAGTCTTCATAACATGTTATTTCGGAATGACTAATGTGACACTTTAAAGAGTATTCAGTGGTTTGGTGGACTCAACTCCGAGAATAACAATAACCCTGGTACCACCAACATTCATGGATTCAATACTTAACCTGGGATGCTGTATTTTTGCTAGTCATCCCCAAGCATGGATATTAACACGGCTCCATACATATAAACAAGAACAGTAGATGGACCAAGATCACAAGACGGAGTCCGCTGGCCAAAGTCGTTTACAGGCTCGCCCTCTAGCTGGGAGTGCCTGGCCCGGGAGGGATTGTGGCAGAGGGTCGGCCATGGCGTCTGCAAAGGAATCTCGCCCTGGGATTCTAATCTCGCCACCTTAGACATCCTTCGAGAGCCATCGTGCCCATAGGCGGCTCCCGAACCTCAGTCGTGTTGCCAACACACAAACAGCGTCTCGAGATGCGTGAAGAAGAAATAGCGAGAGTGAACATTTAACTTCACTATACAAAACATACGTCTGGCAACGGACCAGACGACACTTACTTTATATCAATTCTTTCACTGGGTAAATGACAATTTCATTGTTACAACATGAACACTGATATTCACAAAAATCGGCTAAGTTAAACTGAACTAACATGACGGCGAGAAACAATCAATTACATACTTGGAGATGTGTGGAGAAGAAATCACGAGTGTGATTTTCCCTTGTGCATTCGTATATATACGCGCCTGAGGGCACATCGGCCCCAGAAAGACTAATCTTACTAACAATAGGCCTTCTATTCAAAGTGGTCGCTGGACACCTAGCTGTGACCGTCAGTGTCACAGTGTAGTGGATTTCTCCCCTACAAATGCTGTTTGTCGCTGCATAGCCGACCCCACGAATTCCCCAGTGTATGCCTCGGTGGTCTAGGTCAATCAGCGCCGCCCACGGAGCGGGGGTCAACTACTAAGCCACGCCTACCCCCCGCTATTTAAGACCTGACCTCGTGGTGACCTATCTCTTTCTACCTACACCAACCAGCCAGCAACACCTCCTCCTCCTCCACCTGCCTGGCGGTCCTCTCTCCCGCCGGCGAGCATGGCGACCCACAAGCTGTCCTCCTCTGAGCACCCTCACCAACCAGCTCTCTCTACATCACGCTTGTAACCATGCTGCCTTCCCAGCACCAAGCTGCATTGTACATCCAATACAACATGTATACAGAGAGCACATTGTGAGTTTCCTTTCTCCAACCCATCCTGAGTGTGAACACAAACATCTCAAGAACCCCACAACAGATCAGGTAAATTTTCTATGTCTATCTTTATGATCTAATTAGAGATTGAGTTTGTCAGTAAAGAGGTGAAATGGAGTTATATATACATTAATAACTCCATTGGCCTGACCGCAAACCACAGCCCAGGCCAAAACAGCCGTTAAGTCTTGGATATTTTCGAGTTTGACAGGAACTGTTCAGGAGATTAATGGCTTTCTTAAATAGACAACTGACACTAACTAAACTATAAAGATCAGATTGTCTGATGTTTGGGCGACAAAATAATATAACTTCAGTAGCGATCGGAAATTCACGATACTCCCACGAACGACAAAATATGCCAATATGGCAAACTCGACACTCACTTACTTGACAAGTTTTACTAACAATAACGACAGTTGAAGCTTTCAACACCACTCATAATGGATCTTGAATGTTCCAACTGTAAACAGACATATCTAGGTTGCCTCACCAATTTCAGCCACAGTTGCAATTTCAAATTCTGTCATTACTAAGGAATAATGAAGTCTCGGGGACATCAAAATTGAGAGAAAACGGCAGACTCAGGCGTCCTGAAGCGCTGAGAAAACAGACTCTTCACATGGGCAACTCCAAAAAGAAAGCATAGCTACATGTTTTGTGGGCTATTGAGCGTAATATGAATCGTCTGATTTTACGCTAACTGACTTGTATGACCGTGGTCATTACATGAGAGTTTAGTCTAGCAGTGTGAGTTTAGTCTAGCAGTGTGAGTTTGGTCTAGTAGTATGAGTTTAGTCTAGCAGTGTGAGTTTGGTCTAGCAGTGTGAGTTTAGTCTAGCAGTGTGAGTTTAGTCTAGCAGTGTGAGTTTGGTCTAGCAGTGTGAGTTTAGTCTAGCAGTCTGAGTTTGGTCTAGCAGTGTGAGTTTGGTCAAGCAGTGTGAGTTTGGTCTAGCAGTGTGAGTTTGGTCTAGCAGTGTGAGTTTAGTCTAGCAGTGTGAGCTGGTGTCCTGTAAGTGTGAGTTTCTGGTCTAGCAGTGTGAGTTTAGTCTACAGTGTGAGTTTAGTCTAGCAGTGTGAGTTTAGTCTAGCAGTGTGAGTTTAGTCTAGCAGTGTGAGTTTAGTCTAGCAGTGTGTGAGTTAGCTCCAGTGGCTTTAGCTCCAGCAGTGTGAGTTTAGTCTAGCAGAGTGTGAGTCTTAGTCTACTGAAGCAGTGTGAGTTTAGCCCAGCAGTGTGAGTCTAGTCTATCAGCCAGTGAGTTTAGTCTAGCAGGTGAGCTTGGTCTACTGGAAGCAGTGTGAGTTTAGTCTAGCAGTGTGAGTTTAGTCTAGCAGTGTGAGTTTAGTCTAGCAGTGTGAGCTTAGTCTAGCAGTGTGAGTTTAGTCTAGCAGTGTGAGTTTAGTCTAGCAGTATGAGCTTAGTCTAGCAGTGTGAGTTTAGTCTAGCAGTGTGAGTTTAGTCTAGCAGTGTGAGCTTAGTCTAGCAGTGTGAGTTTAGTCTAGCAGTGTGAGTTTAGTCTAGCAGTGTGAGCTTAGTCTAGCAGTGTGAGTTTAGTCTAGCAGTGTGAGTTTAGTCTAGCAGTGTGAGTTTAGTCTACTGGAAGCAGTGAGCTTAGCTCCAGCAGTGTGAGCTTAGTCTAGCAGTGTGAGCTTGGTCTAGCAGTATGAGTTTGGTCTAGCAGTGTGAGTTCAGCCTAGCAGTGTGAGTTCAGTCTATGGTGTGAGCTTAGGCTCCAGCAGTGTGAGCTTGGCTCCAGTGTGAGCTTAGCTCCACAAAGCAGTGTGAGTTTAGCTCCAGCAGTATGAGGTTAGTCTAGCAGTGCGAGCTTGGTCTGTAAGCAGTGTGAGTTTAGTCTACTGGAAGCAGTGTGAGTTCAGTCTAGCAGGAGCTCAGTCTCAGCAGTGTGAGCTCTGGTCTAGCAGTGTGAGTCTGGCCCAGCAGTGTGAGTTCAGTCTAGCAGAGCTTAGTCTAGCAGTGGAGTTCAGTCTAGCAGTGTGAGTTTAGTCTAGCAGTGTGAGCTTGGTCTAGCAGTGAGCGAGGCTCCAGCAGTGCACCCTAGTCTAGCAGTGTGTGAGTTTAGTCTAGCAGTGTGAGTTTAGTCTAGTAGTGTGAGCCTAGTCCAACTGTGTGAGTTTAGTCTAACAGTGTGAGTTTAGTCTAGCAGTGTGAGTTTGGTCTAACAGTGTGAGTTTAGTCTAACAGTGTGAGTTTACTCATACAGTGTGAGTTTATTCTAGCAGTGTGAGTTTAGTCTAACAGTGTGAGTTTAGTCTAGCAGTGTGAGTTTAGTCTAACAGTGTGAGTTTATTCTAGCAGTGTGAGTTTAGTCTAGCAGTGTGAGCTTAGTCTAACAGTGTCAGTTTAGTCTAATAGTGTGAGTTTAGTGTAGCAGTGTGTGTTTAGTCAAACAGTGTTTCATCTAACAGTGTGAGTCTAGTCTAACAGTGTGAGTTTAGTCTAACAGTGTGAGTTTCGTCTAACAGTGTGAGTTTAGTCTAGCAGTGTGAGTTTAGTCTAACAGTGTGTTTCTTAGCTCCAGCAGTGTGAGTTTAGTCTAGCAGTGTGAGTCTAGTCTACTGAAGCAGTGTGAGTTTAGTCTAGCAGTGTGAGTCTAGTCTACTGAAGCAGTGTGAGTTTAGTCTAGCAGTGTGAGTTTGGTCTACTGAAGCAGTGTGAGTTTAGTCTAGCAGTGTGAGTCTAGTCTACTGAAGCAGTGTGAGTTTAGTCTAGCAGTGCGAGTTTGGTCTAGCAGTGTGAGTTTAGTCTACTGAAGCAGTGTGAGTTCAGTCTAGCAGTGTGAGTTTGGTCTAGCAGTGTGAGTTTGGTCTAGCAGTGTGAGTTCTGTCTAGCAGTGTGAGTTTAGTCTAGCAGTGTGAGTTTAGTCTAGCAGTGTGAGTTTAGTCTAGCAGTGTGAGTTTGGTCTACTGAAGCAGTGTGAGTTTAGTCTAGCAGTGTGAGTTTGGTCTAGCAGTATGAGTTTGGTCTAGCAGTGTGAGTTCAGCCTAGCAGTGTGAGTTCAGTCTAGCAGTGTGAGTTTAGTCTAGCAGTGTGAGTTTGGTCTAGCAGTGTGAGTTTAGTCTACTAAAGCAGTGTGAGTTTAGTCTAGCAGTATGAGGTTAGTCTAGCAGTGCGAGTTTGGTCTAGCAGTGTGAGTTTAGTCTACTGAAGCAGTGTGAGTTCAGTCTAGCAGTGTGAGTTTGGTCTAGCAGTGTGAGTTTGGTCTAGCAGTGTGAGTTCAGTCTAGCAGTGTGAGTTCAGTCTAGCAGTGTGAGTTTAGTCTAGCAGTGTGAGTTCAGTCTAGCAGTGTGAGTTTAGTCTAGCAGTGTGAGTTTGGTCTAGCAGTGAGTTTAGTCTTGCAGTGTGAATTTAGTCTAGCAGTGTGAGTTTGGTCTAGCAGTGTGAGTTTAGTCTAGCAGTGTGAATTTAGTCTAGCAGTGAGAGTTTGTGTTTTTCATTAATCAAAGTTGAGGGTGGAAGGAAGGGTGAAACACCAACCAGTAGTTTTATCTAATTATTTTAGACATAATCAAAATACTGCACTCTGTGACAATACAAAAATAGTTGACCTTCCCCAAGCAATTAAGGTCACAGCACCACACAAACATAACTGACCTTCTCCCATAAATAAAGGTCTCTTCTTCTCCATACAAAATAACTGACCTTAATACTATCAGTACACACTTAACATTATATACACAGACACTGGTATAATACAACATACAACAGTGCCTTGAGTTCTCCCTTAATACTATCAGTACACACACTTCACATTATATACACAGACACTGGTATAATACAACATACAAATTACCCCTTCAGAGTGTTTACTGTGACACTACCCAATAGAAAACTTAGATACTCCCTTAGTGCGGTGAGTGTGAACGTTATGCAGCAGTAATAAGAGTCACAAGAGATTATAGGGACCTGTACTAATGTATGCAGTACACAGTATTTACATAAAACTCTATATTCATGTCCACAAAATTAATGCCATTCTTGTAGCAATCATTTTTTTAAATACCATTGTTAGATAAATACATGCCAGTACTATTCGGAAAAGTTGTATATAAGAACAGCAAATATCTAAATACTGTATGTTAATTGAACCAAGTCTTCTGCTTAACATGATCAAAAAACAAATTTTAACCCAGAGTTTGGCATTTCAGCATTGTCTACTTTAAGAAAATGGCTGCCCAAGGATGAATTGATATATAACCAAGAAGAGTTACCTAACTAAGGCACAAGATGCTAACTGAACAATATATTAAATAGGATATTATATACAGTTAAGAGGTGTTAAAGTTCATCTGCCCCATAACATCAGCAACTATATATGAACCCTAACCATTATTTACCAGACAATGGTACCATATATCTGTAAGTGATGAAAGAATATATTTAAAATATGAATCAAAACTACCAACCATTTTAGTCAAGATAAAATATCAAAATATCTCGTCACAGTTGAGCAAAACTTATCAAATATTTACGTACAATTTCAACAGAGATTGAAGAGTTTCCGTGAGATAATGACAACACCTTGACTATAACAAATGGTCTACCACCACTGTACTACTTTACCAAGATGATTTACTACCTGCATTAATGTACGTACTTGTGATAAAACTTACGTCACGTGTAAATAAAGACAGACGTACACAGTTGACACAACTAGTGATGCAAAAATTAACGAACTCAATCCGTTCCAGAAGGTCGTTCGTTAACCGAAAAGTTCGTTAACCGAAACCATTGTTTCAATGGGTTTTTGGGTAATTGGTTCCAGCTCACAGAAAATTGCCTAAATTCAACAAAAACGGTAGAAAAGTTCACTTACTTTGAGGTGTGTATGTAGAAGGCTCCTGGATGATGATGATGATGATGATGATGGGAATTAGAATGGGGGTGGAGGAGAAGGAAGAAGAGAAGGCATTGGGGTGGAAGAGAAGTCACCCCATGGCACCATTTCACCCATAAAATTTTAGTTCTCTTGGTGTATTTCAAGATTACTTTTCTTTTAAATCAACACTGCACTGCTATATATTGTCAATATGTAAAATATATTTCAAATGACTAATAATTTGCTTTGGAACACACAAAAAAGCATTTAGTTGAAGAGAGTCTCAAGCAAGATGTTACTCTCCAGTGAAAACAGAGAGAGACTAACTCCTGTTTGCTGTGTTAAGAGGCTGGATGCTGCGCATTAAACTAGTCACTTTACCTTCAATTATGTTCAATAATTGTTAAAATGACTAAAAAATTGAATATTAAACTTTTAAAATTATTGAATAGTATAAACTTCTTGATATTTACTAAAATAGTAAGGAATTTAAGCCCTAGAACCGATTAATGTATTGGCAGACTAATAGTCCACCCGGGCACAGGTCATGACCCACAACAGGGCCTAGGGGAGGGAAGAGTAAAAATAAATTAAAAAAATATAAACTAAAAAGGTTATATTAATGTACACCTCCAGAGAAGCATCTTGTTTAGAGTGAGACAGATTGTATGGAAACACAGAAGAAGGCAGAGCATTCAACAGTGTGAAGAAAGAAGGTGTACTATAATGGGTTATTATAGTGTGACCCACATCCACACTGTGGGCAAGACACCAGCCCACGGTACACAGGATGCTACTTGTTAACAGAGGCTTTACTGTATAATTGAATCAATGTTGAGAGAAAGAAACCTAACCTAACCAAACCTAGCCGGGTTACTACACCCAGTATTGATTCATCTTGTTTTGGTAATGAATATTGACGCCGGTCCTGGATTATGTCAACAATTGTATATAATTGTTCTTCCTCTATGAATTTCTTTGTTATCATCTAACAACACAGCCAGGTTGAAACACAGTACCATAAATCATTATAATTTGACCATAATTATAGTAATAAAAGTAACTTATGATGTACAAGGAGAGATTTATCCTCTTCCGTAAAAACTCGTCCAGTCATAGTTGCCGCCATAATCTTGTAAACATTACTCTCGATGGCGACTGGCTGCCGTAATGGTGTAGATGAAACGTGATTGGCTGGATTTTCAGTGTTTGAATCTTTGCTCCTAACTGAAGAAAAAGCGGAACAGATTACCAGATCCGGGGTTCAAGCCGATGTTCTGAATATGGGTAATAATCCACTGGAAGAAATCTAGGCTCAAGGAATCCCGATTCGCACACCCGAGTCGAGCTCAAATCCCAGGCTCAAACTACCGTCCTGAATTTGGGTCTATTGACAGGTAGACAACTATAGACAGAGAGACAACTAGATGGAGAAACAAAATGTACTATAAGTAATATTTCACATAGTGTGTTGTGTTACACCAGGTGGAGGGGTGAGAGGCAGCCGTTCACTACCTCCAACTATTGCTGTCTCAAGTTTGTAAGTCATATTAACTATACTGTACAATATTATATTTTCATCAATGAGTTCTGATATAATAGTAATTTTTAGGGTAATTGCTTCGTTTGGTAGATAATTAGGTGACTAGGCGAGAACTACTTTGTCTGGCGCACATCACTTGTCTTTCTCGGTGGTGATGCGGCGGTACACAGCCAATCATCTCCACTCAACGCCAGTCACCAGTGTAGGTTTATGAGCCACACAGATCAGGCGGCTGCTCTCAGGTCCACAAAAAACGTCAAATTACACCATATTATAGGAACTTCTTTCTGATTAATATGCCGGGGATTCTGGAAGGTTAGGTTAGGTTAGGTTAGGTCAAGTTTGTTTGGTTAGGTTGGCAAGGTCTTCTAACAATGCTTCTGCTACTTGCATTAGTTATCAAATATGGTTAGGTTAGGTTAGGTTACGTCACATTTAATTTAGAAATAACCAAGTTTTAACACATTTTGCATAACTGGGACAGTGTTCACTACAAAACAGTGAAATTAAAACGTTTTTAAATTTGTTTAATATTGAGCGGGTGTTAAGTGTTGCAGTAGTGGGTGTTGCTTCTGGTAGCATGTGTTGGTGGTGACTCAGTGACTCTCAGCTGGTGTTAAGTGTTGCAGTAGTGGGTGTTGCTTCTGGTAACATGTGTTGGTGGTGACTCAGGTGGTGTTAAGTGTTGCAGTAGTGGGTGTTGCTTCTGGTAACTGTATGTATATTATGTATGCTGGATTATGTATTATGTATGTATATTATGTATGTGCTCCATTTATATTTATTCAGCCTAGCTAGCAGCGTGTGGCAATGTTATTACCATATCCCACATGCTTAATTAATGTGCCTGGCGACGTATGGAAGCTGCTAATGTATCACTTGCCATACGTCGTCTACAGTAGTTGACCAGGAGCCTAGCTAGGGAGGAGTGCTACCCCACCTCTGTGTACATACTCTTATCCAGTAAACCGAACCTACAAAACTATACAGGTGTTTGTGTTCTCTCCTGTATATAGAACTTATTACCCAGAACACCTAACATGGCGCAGTGCGTAGTTTTACTGGATTATTACGAGTGATTAGTGCAAGTTTGTGGAAAGCCGGCTGATGGACTCCCGCCTTTGTGTCAACCCCGCGTCATCCCTCCCTCGAAGAATTTAGCAACTTCGAGCAGTGTCAGTGACAGTGATTTTCTGTGAAGTGTTAAGTGCATTGTGTGTTTCGTGCCATTCATGTGTGACCTTGTTCGAACGGATTTCCAAGGTATACGGCATGTTCTGGGCATTTGTGGGGTGTAGAGCTCAGCGCACCCTCCTCTGACCGTTTACAGAGGGTGACTGAGCTACTCCTGTCTCCACCCCCCTTCCTCACAGCGCCGCCTCCACCCCCCCTCACAGCTGGGGCGAGACGCTTTGCCTGCCTGGGACACACACACACACACACACATACATGTACTAACACTTGCTGACCGCGCGGCTTCATTATATATAT
>NW_024711570.1:0-25538 GCF_018991925.1 Homarus americanus | reverse complement strand
CCCCAAAAAGTACATATTGCACAGTGACATTCGACATGCGCACCGTGAAACGTCAACAAAGGCTGTGAGTGAGCTCTCCCTACAATTCCTAATTCTGATGAATTTAGTGAGACGACTACCTTCAGTCTGTTTAGAGAACTAAAGTGGAGCCCAGTTGTAAGCACAGTGTCGCTTGTGAAATTTATAGTTGTTGGACTTAGACAATATTTTAGATAAAATATCTGGACTTCCTGCCTGGACCCTCTGGTCGGTTATTTTCGTATCTGCGCATGCGCAGTGCGAAGAGCGTGGCGTTGAATGACGTGGTAGTGACGTCGTTGCCTCTCCATCTCGCCTGTGACCGAACACAAGCATTGCACAATGCCTGGGGAGAGTGGTGGGCAGAAACCTATGAAGGCTTTGGCTAAAGTAGAAAAGATTGCCCTACTGAACAACTTAGAAGACGACCTGAGGCTTTCAAGTAGTGAATCAGAAGCAGACAATCAGCGGCCAATAACAATAGAAGTGATAGACAATTTTCAAGAAGTGATTAGTAAGAAAGAAAAGAAGAGGAGGCGCGAGGAGGCGAAGAAAAGTGAAGGAAGCGACAGTGATGAGATCATGAATGATAGGAAGAAAAGGACGACACACACAGAAGGAAGCAGAAAGAATTCAACTGGGAATAAAACACAGCAGGTCTTGACTGAATCCAACACCCTTCAAGAGTCAGACCCCAGTGATTATGACAGTGACGGTAATATTTCTATGGGAAACACTAGCCACAGTGGAAACAGCAATGCCATGGACCCTATCACCCTGCCCTCTGCCAAACAAACAAGTAAGCTGAATCTCCACTTTCCCAAGGACTCATTAAAATCTGTCGAGGATCGGTTTAATTGGATGATGAAGTACTGCAGACAGCATGGTCCCAACATTCAATTCTGACAAGGTAAGAACCGGAACTTTATCAAGTGTCAGACTCCTGAAGTCTATAAAACCCTTAGTACTGTTGGCTTTGACGGGGTTGTCCTAGTGGCCCCTCCAGCAGACGCTGATGAATGTTGCCACATCCTAGTGAAACGATTCCACCTATACGCTGACATCGAAGATGCACGTGACTTTAATTCTAATATACTCAGTATACGTCGACATTACCGGGGACACACTCCACAAGCTGCTGTTATTGTCAAGTGGAAGGGAAGGGTATGTCCAACCACTGTGGAAGCCCATCCAATCCTTCCACCACTTTATGCAGAGCCCTATCATCCTGGGCCTGCATTTTGTGTTATCTGCTCTCATTGGGGTCACACCTTCACTGCCTGCTGCCGTCGTGATCGTCCTAAATGTCGCTTCTGCTCACGTAACCACAACTCCGCCGCCTGTGCCCAGAAAATCAAAGACCACCTTAATAGGGGTGGTGTGGGCTATGTAGTTGAGCCCAGGTGCTGTAATTGTGGCGGCCGGCACAATGCTGACTCACGGCAGTGCCCCAGTCGCCCTTCTGTCCCAGGGGAGAGGCCTCCCCAAGGACTGCGTCTACCACAACGCCCCCCTCAGTCTACTGGGTCACCTGCCCCTGCCTGGCTTCACCAGGCTGCACCACAACAGCACCTACCATTCCCTAACTCAACCACTACTGACCCTCCTCCCCGTCTCTACTCTGACGCTATCAAGCCTCGTGTTCCCACCAGTTCCCCCCCACAACCCCGTCACTACTCTGACGCAGTCAAGCCTTGTGCTGCCACCAGTGCCCCCCTACAACCCCGTCTCTTCCCTGACGCTGTCAAGCCTTGTGCCGCCACCAGTGCCCCCCCACAACCCCGTCTCTACCCTGACGCTGTCAAGCCTTGTGCCGCCACCAGTGCCCCCCCCACAACCCGTCTCCAGTGACATGACACAGATCATGTCCCTCTTCCAAGAATTTACCAGTCATGTTGAGAAACTCTTGGTTACACTCTGTACCGCCATCTCCGACCTACACCGCCAACTCCTGCCCTTTGCTGCCACCCAGTCACTCCCCTCTTTTGGTTTGACACAAGCTGGTAGTCCCCCTGTGAGCCCCCCCTGCTCACAGGTTGTGTGTACTGGGGCCCCCGAGCCAAGCCCTGCCTCATCTTTACATCACGTGGTGCCTCAACCTGTCTACCCACCTCAAGCCTCGCCTGCTCCTGTGTCTGTGCTGTCTCCACCAGGGCTACCTATTAGACCTGAGGGCTCCACCCCCGGCTACCCATACTCCACCGACATGCCGGCACCTAAGGCCCATCCGTCCACGTCAGGGGTAATCAGTCTAATACACCACAATGGATAGCAACGCTACAGGACTGCAGGTACTCACCTGGATCATAAACGGCTTGCAAAGCAAGTTTGGTGCCCTCAAAACTTAAGTCTACACTGAAGACGTCGACGTGCTGTGCCTCCAAGAAACGCGGTGTGCTGCTGGTACCTATGTGCTCAGTGGCTACACATGTGTTGAGAGCCCATCCACTCCTGTTCTCCGCATCGACGGACTACCACGAAGCCATGCACGTGGACTACGGATCTACGTCAAGAAGGATGTCCCCTACCAACCTCTCGACGTCCCCCTTGATGACGACACCACCGACGCACATGCCATCACAATCACACTAAAAGGTATGTCCCTCAATATTGTCAATGTCTATGTGCCTCCCTCCACCCCTACTGTACCTGTCCTACCACACCATATCACCTCCACCTCCACCCTCCTTGTGGGGGACCTCAATGCCCGTCACCCTAGTCTCAGCTCCCAGGGGCCCCACTCAAACTCCCGGAGTAACTCCTGGCTCTCCTACCTACAAACCACTGATGACCCTGTACATCTTCTCTGCCCTCCATCACCCACCCACATCGGGGGAGGGAAACTTGACTACATAGCTCTCTACTCTGACCCTCACCGCCCACACTCCACCCGCATCCTCCACTCCCCCCACAGTGACCATTTCCCTATCCACACTACCCTCCAGTATGTGAGAATACCCATTCCACCCAAGGGCCCTAGGCTCAGGCTACCCCCTGCCAACATACCTGCCTTCATCACTTCCATTGCTGAATGGTTTCAGGGTTACACTGTCACCACCGCAGACCAGCTCTACCTTGATCTGTCCAAACAATGCACTGACCTCCTCCGCCCTGTCCCAAAACACCGCCGCCCTAACCGCCAGCCCAGGAGTCAGTGGAATGTTAACCGTGACCCTCATGTTAAGTCTATCTGAGTATGGCACCGAACAGCAGTCGACCAGTGGAAGAAATCTCCCAGCTCCCCTGACTCTCTACGCTTCCTGATGCTCACAAATAAAGCGCTCCAATCTACCATCACTCTCGCACGAGAGAAGCAGTGGTTTGATTTTGCTTCTTCTATTGACCAGTCTACATCTATAGGTGATATATGGCACACCATTAACCGTGCCCGGGGCACCAACGCTAGACCCGCGCTCCACCCCAGACCAGCTGCCCAAGCTGAGGCGCTCTCCCAGACGTGGCAGGAGGCCGCCTCCATTGATGCGCTACCACCCACTGTACGAGACCTCACCCTCGCACTGCAACCAAAACGCCGACAGCGCATCTTCGAGTACCAAGACCTATTTGCAGACACTGACGTGCCTTTCACACAGTGTGAACTACTAAATGCTGTTAAGCGTGGTCGGTCCACCGCCCCAGGCGATGACGGCGTCACATATGATGTGTTAAATACCCTTATTGCCACCCCTGGTAACCCCCTCCTCTGTCTATTTAACCTCTCTTTTGATACTGGTCAGCTGCCTCACTCATGGAAGACTGCCACCACCATCCCAGTCCCTAAACCAGGCAGACAAGATGAATATCGTCCAATATCCCTCATCTCCTGCTTCTCAAAGATGATGGAGCGCATGATACTCCACCGCCTCCACTGGAAAATTGAAGCCCACCTGCACCCTGATCTCTATGGTTTTCGCCCCGGAAAGAGTACTGCTCACTGCATCGCTCACTACATGGCAAACACCTCCGCCAAAACCTCCCTCTTCGTCGACTTCAAGGGTGCTTTTGATAAAGTCAACAGTGAAGTGATCCTTGAGGGCCTCACTCACATGGATGTGAAGGGCAAACTCCGCACATGGATTGCTGACTACCTCTCGCACCGACAGGCCCGTGTCCGTTTTCAGGGCCACTACTCTAAGATCAGGGACCTTGATCTTGGCACGCATCAGGGAGGTGTACTCAGCCCTACACTCTTCAATGTTCTCATGAACTCCATCTGCCGTCTCAACGTCATCTTTGCTGAGCGAGCCCTAGACGGTCACATCATAAGCTACGCTGATGATATCCTCCTCCAAATTACTACAGTGCAACATGAACAACCTATACTCTCCACGTTCGCCCGGACCTGTCAAACACTCGGGCTAGTCATCTCACACACTAAAACCAAGTTCATCTCACGCTTCCGGCGTCAGACACCACTGATTCTGCAAGGACAAGACATCGATCAAGTACGCACCTACAGGTACCTTGGTCTACCCGTGCGAGCCACTACCAGAGCCACGACCTCCGCTGTCGCTGCCCACGTCATCTCCCAGTGCCGCCAACGAACGAGGCCCCTCCAGTCCCTCACTCACGGCCTCAAAGGAGCCTCTGTCAGGGTCCTACGTCTCATGTACATTGCCATCGTCAGAGCTGTCATAGATTATGCCTCTCCAGTCCTTGTAGTTGCCACCCAGCGCGAGAAACAAAGCATAGAGAAAATCCAAAACAGAGCGATGAGACTCATCCTCGGCTGCCCTATGACCACCAGAATAGAAGTCATGCAGCGCGAACTAATCCTGCTTCCCGTCTGCGATCGAATTACTGCTCTCAATGCCATCCTTGGTGTTAAACTTCTTCGCAGTGAGCAACCGACTCCCCTGTCGCGCTCACTGAACTCACATCTTAACACCCTCCTGCGCCGGCCTGTCCCCATTACTTTCCCCCCTCCTTCTCAACTCTGGCCCGTCCACACTGCTGCTGACATCCTGCGTTATCACCTCTACACCCCCTCGACCTCTCTCCCTCCCGAGTACACTCATCCGCCTCTACCGCCGTGGACCTCCCCGTGTGTTGATGTTGTCGTCCACACCTTCCCTGGTCGTAAATCCACCCAACTGAGGTATATTGTCAAACTTAACTGCCTTGAGCAGATTAATGATGTCGCTTCCTCTCTAAAGACCTCCCACCCTCCTATCCTCGTCTACTGTGATGGGTCTGTTACCACGCTGGGCAGCTCTGGGGCAGCTGTGTGGATTCCTGAGCGCCAGGCCTGCAGGAAAATCAGGGTCCACGACTGGGCCTCCTCCACTGATGCTGAAAGCATAGCCATCCTCGCGGGCATTCATGAGGGGGCGACCTATGCTCGCACTGAACGCCGGAACTTCCTTATAATCAGTGACAGCACTTTTGCGCTAGCGAGGCTCAAATTACCCTCCCCCTCCTCCCATGCCGCTCAACACACCCTAGCCGCCGTTGCCGGGCTAGAACAAACTGATGACATCCGTGTCAAGTTTCTTTGGATCCCGTCACATATAGGAATAACTGCCTGTGACACTGTTGATCGGCTTGCCACAGAAGCTACACAAGAAGAAGATATTGAAGCCACTCTCGCCCTCTCCCTGAATCATCTCAAATCTCGCATACACGCCACACAACGAGAGGCATTCAACGAAAATTGGACACACCTGAAACAACAGGGTAGCGTCACACTATGCCACTATGACGCTGTAACCGGTGACGACAACCACCACTACAAAGAATATCAATCCCTGACTCGATCTCAACAGCTTATATACATGAGACTGCGCCTAGGGTGCAGTTACCTATGGGAGTACATTGGCAACCCTGAGCCTCACCGCACTGTTTGTAAACTTTGTGGCCAACCCGACTCTCACCCTCTCTCACCACATCCTCACTTGCCCTATGACCTCCTCCTACAGGTCCCCAGCTGTTACCAACACCTCTTCCCTCCCAGACCAGATATCCCTCCTCCTAGTCACAGGCCTGGCATTTGACATTATTAGGGACCTGCCACTCTTTGCCATAAACAGATAAAATGTACCGGGAACTTTCCCCCCCCACACACTCATCATTCTCTCACTTTATGTAACTTGACAAAACCTATGACGCTTCTGCGCTTTACCTTGCACAGGATGTATGGGAGTGCCCAATAAACTAGCCCCCTCGGGGGCAAATCTGAATCTGCACCTGAAATAATTATAGCACTTAATAAAGATAAATAAATAAATAAATAAATATATATATATATATATATATATATATATATATATATATATATATATATATATATATATATATATATATATATATATATATATATATATATACAGTACTCCCTCTTTATCGACGGATTTTTTATCGGCGGTTTCGACTATCGACGGATTATTTAGCCGGGATTTTTATTTTGGCTTTATTTGAACTCCGCGGGCCTTGTTTGTACTTTCGCCGCTAGGCGGCACTAGTGGCGTGACTAGCGCCTACCCGCGGCCCGCCTTCCCTGAACACAAACATCAGCCAAGCCGAGTGGGCAACAGTCTTTGATTTTCAACTTTTGCTGGTGGTTCATCACATGAACTTATATCACTATGCCTCCCAAACGACCTGCTGCTCCCTCTGGATCTACACCTAAGAGGGCAAGACGAGTGCTGACGCTGAATGAGAAGAATGAAGTGCTGAAACAACTCGACAGCGGTATGAGCTATGCAGCTGTTGGCCGCCACTTTGGGCTCAACGAATCCAGTGTGCGTGGAATTAAACGACGTGCAAAGGATCTGAAGCACGCTTTAGCTTCAAGTGCACCAGTGACATCAAAAGTGACAAGCCATGTGCGTGATGATGCCCTCATTAAAATGGAAAAAGCACTGAACATTTGGATAGAGGACCTAAACCGCCGCCGCATACCACTTGACTCGAAATTTATTAGGCAGAAAGCTAAGGAACTTTATGATAAGTTTTCTAAAAGTGATGATCATGGTGTTGGTGATGGTGATGGTGATGATCAGGGTGATGGTGATAATCAGGGTGATGGTGACAATTTGAAAAAATTTGCGGCTAGCAAAGGATGGTTTGAGAAATTCAGACATCGTTATGGGCTGCATAATATAAAAGTGACTGGCGAAGCAGCATCAGCAGACACTGTGGCAGGGGAAGCATACCCTGCAGAGTTTGCTAACCACATAGCACAAAAGGGTTATAGGCCGGAACAAGTTTTTAATGCTGATGAGACAGGCCTATGGTGGAAGAAGATGCCACGCCGAACCTACATCTCTAAAGAGGAAAAAAGTGCCCCTGGATTTAAAGTTGCGAAGGACCGAGTGACAGTGATGCTATGTGGGAATGCGGCAGGGCATATGATTAAGCCCATGTTGTTATACACTGCCGCACGACCTCGGGCTCTCAAAAATAAAAACATGAACTTGCTACCAGTTTTCTACAGGAACAACAAGAAAGCGTGGATGACATCTGATTTGTGCGTGGATTGGCTGAAAAACTGCTTTGCTAGAGAGGTGAAAAATTATCTGGATGAACTTGGCATGGAGTTCAAAGTGGTATTATATCTAGATAATTGCCCTGGCCACTCTGAAGAACTCAAGACTGCCCACCCCAACATTGAGGTGGTTTTCCTGCCAAAAAACACCACCTCCATCATCCAGCCAATGGACCAGGGAGTCATTGTCGTGTTTAAGGCTAAATATGCAGAGAAGACTTTCAGCATGATTCGTGAGTGCCTTGATAAGGATGCTGATGTGACACCCAGAGAAATGTGGAAGAAATTTGATATTGCACAGTGCATAAACTTCATCGCTGAAAGCCACAATGAACTGTCGCAGAACTGTGTCCGATCATGTTGGAAAAAATTGTGGCCTGAAATTGTCCCAACATTCACAGGGTTCCCAACAGCCGAGCCTCAGTTACGTAACATAATAACTATGGCAAATGAAGTTGGAGGTGAAGGGTTCTCTGACCTAACAGCGGCAGAGGTGCAAGAAGAGTTATTGGGAAATGTTGGGGATCCATTTACAAGTGATGAACTAGAACAATTAGTGGAGCTGCAGGATGAAACAGAAGATGAAGTGAGTGATGATGAAAATAAGAACTTAACTTTAGATAATCTTGGTGAAGTAATAAGAATGAGTAAGGCCCTCTCTGCTCGTCTCTATGACATTGATCCCTCCCTTGATAGGTCCCTTAAAGCAAAGAGAGCTATTGAAAATGTTATGTTGCCATATATAGAACTGCAGAGGGAAATGAGAAGCAAGAAAGCACAGACCACCATCACCAACTTCTTCAGTCGCCGAGTGCCTGTCATCGCCGAACCTGCCGACACCTCACAACAACAACAAGACGTAGAAGCTGCCGGCACCTCACAACAATAAGACGCAGTACCTGCCCACACCCCTCAAGAAGATGCAGACCTTGACTAATCATACTCATCTGACTGGTCAGGCTTTTAATAAGCCTCAATCATCACACTTGTATATACTGTATATACTGTATTGTTTACTGTAAGGACCGATGTTCACTTCAATAAATTAAATGGTAAGTTTGCTAGTATTTTTGTCCACTTATTATATTATTATTTATACACTATTATTTAAGGTTATGTGTAAAGGAAACGCATTAATGCTTAAAGGTACATTTATTCAACATATGCTAATAATAGTTAGAAAAATTACGCAACCATCACGGTATCGACGGTTTCTTTATCGACGGCCGTTTACAGAACGTAACCCCCGTCGATAAAGAGGGAGTACTGTATATATATATATATATATATATATATATATATATATATATATATATAACCGGTCGGAATTTGCTGGACTTTAATTTCTCACTTGACTTGGGGTTTATTAAAATTTAATAGATGGTAAAGGCAGTGGAAGCGCCCCTTTGAGAAAAATCCCGAACCAGCACAAGAACACTTAAATCTACTACACAAAATGAACTGTCCGTGACCCGTGGAAGGATAGCGTCTGTGACTGGGATGAATGAGACACACTGTAAAATTTAGACACTTATATTCCCTCCAACACTACAAACACAATCAAATAATGGTACACCAATATGCGCACCTCTTAACTTAAACTTAAAACACTACTCTGGGGAATAAAAGTTATAAATGACATAGAAATTATTAGAAACACAGGCAACAATAAATTTGAAGTATTAAGAAATGTTGCTTGCACACATGAAACAGGCCTCTTAAGGGCTTTCACAAAATAATATCAGTCACTTAGGAAATGGTATTAAAAAATAAGAAATTAACTACTCTACAATGAATAGGCCTTAAGGGCTTTCAGCAAAATAATATCACTCAACAAAATTATAGCACCCCAACAGGTGTACACTTCCTAACCTAACCCTAACCACTGCTCTGGGGAACAAGGTTATACCTGAGATCAGAATTATGAAGAATTAGAGGCATTAAAAGAATCAAATCACAGTATCACTCTGGTTCCACTTAATGGCACAAACATTCAAAAAAAACACTACTATCAAAATTAATTAAGAAATATTAAACTACACACGTCAAGATAATATCAGTCTGAGGAATGGTGTTAACTACACCCGTGATAAGGAAGATAAAATGTTCCTCTAGGTATCTCCTAGAGTCCTAGACTCACGGTCTCAGTGTGTGACCATTAATATACTCAGATAGCCTCAGTGTACTCCCAGTGCGTCCATGGGCAGGAAGAGAGTGAGCCAATCAGACCTTGTGCAGCTGAGAGAAACTTTAGCTTCCCGTTAGCAAGAGGGTTTCACTAGCTGCTCGGGACATGTGGGGTTGTGCACCGGAGTGGTAAGAACTGATCACCCACTGCTGATGCTGGTCCCGTGTCGTGTTAGTTGTCGGGAGCACTCGTTCACTCAAGAGATCCTTTGCTACCCCGCTAAACAGTGACAGGCCTACACTGATCGGTCCAATGGCGACAATCGCCACCCTCAATCATCAACGGCAGTCAATCTCTCGCAGTCAACTCCGGTCAACTCCAATCAACTCCAGTCAACTCCAATCAAGTGGGTTCTGACGGAAACCCTGAAATGAACTCACTGTTAGCTCTAGTTTACTTTATCACTGCCCTATCTAACCCTGTCTGAGATCGAATGAGACTTACTTGTTATACTGCAATAGCGCAGCACAGGTGACTAGGCCACGTGACTATTTCTGATGGACGCGCGGAACGTCTTGTCTGTGTGAGTGCTCTCCGGGACTGGGCCTAGCCAGCGTCGCGTCTCCTCAAGGCGTTAGCTTGGTCCTACGTGATATATTTACCGCCTAACTAATAACTCCTTGGGACACCCGTAACATTATTCAGACTGCTAAACGATCTATAATAATTTCAAATTCAATAATAGTCCCTTAACTTCATGAATCGCATCATTATTAATTCGGTAAATTACATTTAATATCATATAGGCCTAGTTCCGCAGTCTCTCGCTACGAGCAGGCAGCGCTCCCTCCCCTCAGATGACCTTGAACGCTCAGTATCACTCATGGCGGGGCATTTGAAATTACTCTGAAATTTCTGGATATTACAATCGACCCCCCTAAAAAAAGACAGCACTGTCCTCATGTGCTGAGAAAACATGCATACGACCCCCCTAAAATTTTGTTCTAAGGACTGCACCTCACCCCTTTTGCTAAATGCAGCATTCCCGTCTTCTCTTCTCTCCTTTTCTCTCCCGCTAACACTCGACCCCCCTAAAAAAAGACAGCACTGCCCTCATGTGCTGAGAGAACAACTTAAAACCCACCTTCAACTCTGTACTATTCCACTCGCAGCTAGCAACTCCATTTCTTCCTAGCCCAACTCAATCCAACCAGAACATCACGCTCCCCTTTTGCCTGGCCCTTAACTAGAGAACCAATGTCAAAATTAATACCAGCCCAAAACATGCTCTCCTTTGGCCTGGCCCTTGAACTAAGAGGAACCAGTGTCAAAAAAAATACTCAGTCCATCTCCAACATGCTCTCCTTTTGCCTGGCCCTTGAGCTAAGAGGAACCAGTGTCAAAAAAAAATACACAGTCCAAAACAAGCATGCTCTCCTTTTGCCTGGCCCTTGAACTAAGAGGAACCAGTGTCAAAAAATACACAGTCCAAAACAAGCATGCTCTCCTTTTGCCTGGCCCTTGAACTAAGAGGAACCAGTGTCAAAAAAAATACTCAGTCCACGTCTCCGAACCTCATGCCGGCAGACCAACCCTCTGACAATGTACCAGTCCATCTTAGTGAGGCCCTGGACATTACAACCGTACTCTCAATCCCGCTCATGACAGCAACTCAATCCCGCTCATGACAGCAACCACTACTCAACGCACATCTCTGACCTAACCATCTCTCCAATCCCCTCTGCCCTACTCACAACTCCTCCAACTCCCCCCCTACAACCTGCCTTTTCTCATTACCATGCACCCTAAACTGCAATCGGTCGGCTTCGTCTTGTCTCTCAGCTGGAGGGCTCGATCAACCTCTCTGAACTACTTACGTACCCCTATATTTCCCACTTGGACCTCACACTTCCTTGACTGCTGGACGTGTGCCTGACATTCACCCCTTGTTTCCTCCCTGAACCGTTGAATGTGTGCCTGAGACTCCCACTTGAACCTGTTTACCTGTGCTTGATAATCCCTCTTTAGGTCTCCGAACTCCTCTCTCAGCTGCACCAAGGTCCCGCGGCCGTCTCTCTTCCTCCTCATACACATCTCTACTGTCAAGCCTAACCAACTCAGTCCGGGCACAAGGATGAGCATCAGTGCGAGTTCAATCCCTACCATTACTAACCAACACATGATAGCGTTCATTATCCCAACCACAGTACTATCAGTCACGACATTAAAAACTACGCTCTGCTACCATTTTGTAACCGGTCGGAATTTGCTGGACTTTAATTTCTCACTTGACTTGGGGTTTATTAAAATTTAATAGATGGTAAAGGCAGTGGAAGCGCCCCTTTGAGAAAAATCCCGAACCAGCACAAGAACACTTAAATCTACTACACAAAATGAACTGTCCGTGACCCGTGGAAGGATAGCGTCTGTGACTGGGATGAATGAGACACACTGTAAAATTTAGACACTTATATTCCCTCCAACACTACAAACACAATCAAATAATGGTACACCAATATGCGCACCTCTTAACTTAAACTTTAACCACTACTCTGGGGAATAAAAGTTATACATGACATAGAAATTATTAGAAACACAGGCAACAATAAATTTAAAGTATTAAGAAATGTTAATTGCACATATGAACAGGCCTTAAGGGCTTTCACAAAATAATATCAGTCACTTAGGAAATGGTACTAAAAAATAAGAAATTAAATACTCCACAATGAATAGGCCTTAAGGGTCTTCAACAAAATAATATCAGTCACTGAGGAATGGTAATAAAAGATAAAATGTTCCTCTAGGTATCTCCTAGAGTCCTAGACTCACGGTCTCAGTGTGTGACCATTAATATACTCAGATAGCCTCAGTGTACTCCCAGTGCGTCCATGGGCAGGAAGAGAGTGAGCCAATCAGACCTTGCGCAGTTGAGAGAAACTTTAGCTTCCCGTTAGCAAGAGGGTTTCACTAGCCGCTCGGGACATGTGGGGTTGTGCACCGGAGTGGTAAGAACTGATCACCCACTGCTGATGCTGGTCCCGTGTCGTGTTAGTTGTCGGGAGCACTCGTTCACTCAAGAGATCCTTTGCTACCCCGCTAAACAGTGACGGGCCTACACTGATCGGTCCAATGGCGACAATCGCCACCCTCAATCATCAACGGCAGTCAATCTCTCGCAGTCAACTCCGGTCAACTCCAGTCAACTCCGGTCAACTCCAATCAAGTGGGTTCTGACGGAAACCCTGAAATGAACTCACTGTTAGCTCTAGTTTACTTTATCACTGCCCTATCTAACCCTGTCTGAGATTGAATGAGACTTACTTGTTATACTGCAATAGCGCAGCACAGGTGACTAGGCCACGTGACTATTTCTGATGGACGCGCGGAACGTCTTGTCTGTGTGAATGCTCTCCGGGACTGGGCTAGCCAGCATCGCGTCTCCCCAAGGCGCTAGCTTGGGCCTACGTGATATATTTTCCGCCTAACTAATAACTCCTTGGGACACCCGTAACATTATTCAGACTGCTAAACGATCTATAATAATTTCAAATTCAATAATAGTCCCTTAACTTCATGAATCGCATCATTATTAATTCGGTAAATCACCTTTAATATCATATAGGCCTAGTTCCGCAATCTCTCGCTACGAGCAGGCAGCGCTCCCTCCCCTCAGATGACCTTGAACGCTCAGTATCACTCATGGCGGGGCATTTGAAATTACTCTGAAATTTCTGGATATCACAATCGACCCCCCTAAAAAAAAAGACAGCACTGTCCTCATGTGCTGAGAAAACATGCATACGACCCCCCTAAAATTTTGTTCTAAGGACTGCACCTCACCCCTTTAGCGTGCTAGATGCAGCATTTGTCTTCTCTTCTCTCCTTTTCTCTCCCGCTAACATATATATATATATATATATATATATATATATATATATATATATATATATATATATATATATATATATATATATATATATATAGATATATATATATATATATATATAATAATAATAATAATAATAATAATAATAATGTTCTCAAGGCTCCACCTGATCAATCAAAAAATAGATGCTTCTGGTGTCATTGTACAGGGGTACCTAGTGACAGCACTAGGATCCCGCTACCTCTATCAAGGAATAAACAATTGAAATTGAATTGAAATTGACGATTCCTTAATCAAGTGCACACTGCCTATACTTCCTTCCTCGCCTTCCCTTTCCACCTCCCCTCCCACTTTTTCTCCCATTTCCCTTACCTTCCCCTCGCCCTATCATTTCCTTCCCCTTCCCCTTCCCCTCCTTTTCCCTCTCCCTTTCCTTTCCCTGCCCTACCTCCCTCCCCCCTTTTTTTTCTTTTTTTTTGTAGTGAAAGGAGGAATGAAGGAAGATTAGAGGTGGGGGAAGGAAGTTATAGTTCGGAAATTAAAGAAATTCAGGAGGAGGTAAGAGAGGGCGGGCTGACCGCCTAGCTAAGCTAATTGTGTGTTAGGGTTGTGTCATGGGTTAGTTATTGTCTGTCGGTACAGGCACTAGACAGCCTACCCTGTCCCATTTATGGGTGTTTTAGGGGCCTTATTTCATATTCCGCCGACCCTACTGGCGGATGCTGGTCTAGGGAGGTTGTCTATTGCCTGGCCATGTAGATCGGAGGTGGTAATGGACCTTTTGAGATTTCGTAGCGTTTTGGGAACCATGTATGGTTGTTGTCGTTATCTGGTGGGAGTCTTTGAAGGAGTTCTTGCTCTGATCGTTCTATCTTTTGCCAGACTCTGCTGGCCAGGGTGTGCAGTTGCTGGTTGATGGGTTTCATTCTCAGGTCTCTATGTATCTCGACTGTGGTTCTGGTGAAGGGGTATCTTTCACCTGTGACGAATCTTAGGGCTTCGTTTTGGACCACCTGTATTTGAGTGGTGCTCATAGTATGGAGAGGTATTGCTGGGTAAGTTAATATCGGTGTGATAAATGATGTCATCAGGCGGCGTTTTATTTTCTCAGGAAGCGCTTTAAAGCGGTATAGTTTTCTCAGCTCTCTTGTGGACATGATGGGAGTAACCTGTCGTGGATATATACAGGCCCAGGAGGGTGCCTCTGCTTTTGTATTCTATCTGGGCATTATTGGTTACTAATGGATGGGTTTTCCTTCTGCATAAGGGTATCACTGTGAATTTCCGGAGACTGGTTTGAATTTTCCGTTGTTTTTCGTAGTTATTTACCCTTTCTAATTCCCGCCTGGTGTTGTCGACCTGTAACGCTCGCGATTTTCCTTGACGTGTTGTTATTTGAGTGACGTCATCTGCATACATAATATCTTCGTTACCTATTCTAGTGGGAGGCGGAGTGTCACTTGTGTAGATAATATATAGGGTGGGGGAGAGGACACTCCCCTGAGGGACTCCGCTCATGAGTGGGAAGGACTCTCCTGTGTGTTGTTCTTCCCTCAGTCTGGCATTTCTGCCGTCAAGAAAGTTGCAAAGCAACTTTTCAATGTTGGTGGGAAGTCCGAGTTGGAGGAGCTTATATTTTAGACCGTCATGCCAGACTTTGTCAAATGCCTTCACTACATCCCGGAGAGTTAGATTACATTGTCTACTATTGGAGCAGCGTTTATTGGTACTACATTTTCAGGTTGAGTAGACTCACTGCTATCATTTAGGATATCATCGGGCGGTTGGGTCCCGGCGATATCCACTGTGGCCTCCTGTGTCAGCTCCCTGCCTGGTGGGTTCCGACAATTGTTTCCCTTTCTGCGAGCCACACATGGTCGGTTGTTTCTCGCACAATCACAGCTAGTGCAGTTTTGGTACTGGCTCTCACAGACGCAGTAATGTCTGTTACCCGGCATAGTGTTCAGCACCTTGGGCGACAGTTACGTCCGCCTCCGACATCTGCTTTGGTCTCATACAGAAGAAGAAACTAGTTCTTATGAGTAAAGGGCGGAGAGGTGACAGGCTGGACTGCTGTGTCCGGGTAGTAGGGGCATACGTGCGTGCGTGGGTGTGTAGGCCACCCCCCTGAGGGCGACAATCCACACATCAGAATGATACACTGGGAGCAAGAATTGTCACACCTAACACTTGTTTATATATCCTTGGCAGAAATAACCACCATTTCTAGGCTTCCTACCACTACTACCATTACTACTTACTTTCATCGCCTATAACCAACACCTCCTCATACCACCACCATCACCCTCTTTTCCTACCACCACAATCACCTTCTCCTACTTATCACCATCACCACCTAACACCACACTTCCACACCATTACAACCTACTACCACCACCTACCATAGTTCAGGCCTTTAATCAGTACTCCTTATGATGGCGCTGGTGGTTGGGAATGGTATTTGATGACTTGGGGTTAGGTTAGGTTAGTTGAATTGAGTTGAGTTGTTTTCTTAAGGTTAGGTTGAGTTGGGATGGGATGGGTTAGGTTAGGTTAGGTTAGTTGGGATGGGTTAGGTTAGGTTAGGTTAGTTGGGATGGGATGGGTTACGTTACGTTACTTACCTTCAGGTGGAGACTAACCTTCACAAAATCAAACAAGTGATCAATGAAGAAAAAAATCCCAAAATATAAGTAAGATAAAGAGTCACACGTCACCTCACCATCACACACTACTTAAGACCCATCCTCCCTCTACCCTCCACGCCAGTGTTCGTGTGGTGGTATCCGGACATCACCAGCCGTAAAAGTGGCCCCATATACCGTACCTTGATAATGTCTGATAACCCGGAACTCGACATCATAGTTACGTCTTACAAAGTTACCCTAAATTACCTTTATTCCTGGTTGGTTTGATAAGAGACATGTAGCTCCCTCCTCTACTTCATTAGTATCCACAGGTGTGGGGTAGCAGTCGGCTATTTTGGCCTGTTGTTGTATTTTGGTTAATTTAAGGATTTGGCACCCCAGCTTTTGATTTTTTTTTACCTGATGATTAAATACTGTAGCATATTACCATAAGGTTACCTAGAGAGAGAGGATTAGGTTAGGTTAGAGTTGAGCTGTGTTATGTTAGGCTAGGTTAGGTTAAGTTAGGCTAGAGTTGAGATCTGTTAGGTTAGGTTAAAGCAGGTTCGGTTAAGGTATAGGTTAGGTTAGGTTAGGTTAAAGTTGGGCTGTGTTATGTTAGGCTAGGTTAGGTTAAGTTAGGTTAGAGTTGAGTTGTGTTAGGTTAGGTTAGAGCAGGTTTGGTTAAGGTATAGGTTAGGTTAGGTTAAAGCAGGTTCGGTTAAGGTATAGGTTAGGTTAGGTTAGGTTAAAGTTGGGCTGTGTTATGTTAGGCTAGGTTAGGTTAAGTTAGGTTAGAGTTGAGTTGTGTTAGTTTATGTTAAAGCAGGTTCGGTTAAGGTATAGGCTAGGTTAGGTTAGACTAGGTTAAGTTAGGTTAGAGTTGAGTTGAGTTGTGTTAGGTTAGGTTGGTACTAGACAACATAAACCACCATTAACCAGTAGCTACCGGTGAACGCAACCATTCTTCCTCACCTGACCTTATCACCCAGCCGGTATTCTCGTGTTGTGGACGAGTCGCGTGATAAAACAAAAAGCATAAAGAAAAAATATTTAAATGAAAGGATAATTTGAGAATAGAGTCATCGAGGAGACTGTGAGTTCAAGTCTAATTTAGATGGTAAGGATTAATAGTTAGGTCACCACTCAGACGCGCCCACTAATGACTTTTGAATGATGGGTAGGAGACAGCGGAGTCCTTCGGGGCCTTACCGTGGCTCCTACTCTGTTTCTTATCTCCTGTTGTGATGGCTAATTGAGTTTTATATCGCCAGAAAAAAAACAAATTATCGTGTTTTTTCTCTCACGATATTTTCCTACTTCTTAATGGACTCTTTCTCCTGTGATATTTTGTCTAACATTTTCTTATGTATTTTTATGTGATTTATTGTTTTAAATATTTTAATCCCTTTGAGTACGATGACTTAACCCTCTGAATACGATGACTTAACCCCTGAGTACAAAAACTTAACCCTTCGAGTAAGATGACTTTACCCCTTGAGTGCTAAAAGTTAATCCTTTGTGTACGATGACTTAATCCCTTGAGTACGATTATTTAACCCCATGAGTACAATGACTTAACCTCTTGAGTACGATAACTTAACCCCTTGAGAACGATGACTTAACCCCTTGAGTACGATAACTTAACCCCTAGAGAACGATGACTCAACCCCTTGAGAAAGATGACTTAACCCCTTGAGTACGATGACTTAACCCCTTGAGTACGATGACTTTACCCCTTCAGTACGATGACTTAATTCCTTGAGTACGATGACTTTATCCCTTGAGTACGATGACTTAACCCCGTGAGTACGATGACTTAACCCCTTCAGTAAGATAACATAACCCATTGAGAACGATGACTTAACCCTTGAGTACGAGAACTTAACCCCTTGAGTACAATGACAACCCCAAGAGTACGATTACTTAATCCCTTGAGTACGATGCAAGTACAGGTATAAAGTACAGGTGGTGAGAGGTTAGCCATGGTAGAAATTTAGCATAGTACACATGATCACTACCATACTACCATACCTCTACACCCCCATATTACCATACTACACTACACTACCATACCTCTATACCCCCATATTACCATACTAAGCTACACTACCATACTTCTACACCCCCATATTACCATACTACACTACACTACCATACTTCTACACCCATATTACCATACTACACTACACTACCATACCTCTACACCCCCATATTACCATACTACACTACACTACCATACCTCCACACCCATACACTATACTACACCACACCACCATACTCTACACCCCCATATTACTACAATTACATTACACTACCATACTTTCTACAACTCCATATTACCATACCACACCACACCTACCACACCCTCTACACTCCCATATTACCATACTTACACCACACCTCACCACACTTCATTAATCCATATTACTCATACTACACCACACCACTATACCCCCACAACTCCATATTACCATACCACATTACACCACCACTTCTACAATCTATATTAACACATACTCACAATTACACCACCATACCCCAATAACTCCATATTACCCACATAATTACACCACACCACTCACACCCCCACAATCCTATGTCACTACATACTACACTACACTACCATACTTCTACACCCCCATATTACCATACTACATTACACTACCATACTTCTACACCCATATTACCATACTACACTACACTACCATACCTCTACACTTCCATATTACCATACTACACTACACTACCATACCTCTATACCCCCATATTACCATACTACACTACACTACCATACCTCTACACCCCCATATTACCATACTACACTACACTACCATACTTCTACACCCATATTACCATTCTACCGAACTACCAATCCCCTGTCTAGATAAACTCCCACATCTACGAGACTCGACTCATTAAACAAACACTTAGACACAATCACTTGGTTAGATTATCGATTAGTTGGGGGATATTTATATGGATGTAAGATAACTGCTCGCTCGTGTACAGTTACTTAGATGTTTATACAGCCACCGTGGAGACAGTTACTTGTGTACTGTAGGTGAGCCTGACAGTTTCTCGCTCTCTCATACACACAGTTTCTTGAGTACACAGTCACTGGACCATGAAATACTGTAATACCAGTTACACACTCTCTCTCTCTCTCTCTCTCTCTCTCTCTAACCAAGACTAATCAGTCGTCTACCTCACCTGGTTGAGTTCTCAGCTTTTTATACGAGCGTCTCACTTGAGTGGTAACTGAGACCAACATACACATCTATCTGTCTCTCTCATACATACATTGTGTGTGTCTCTCTCTCTCTCTCTCTCTCTCTCTCTCTCTCTCTCTCTCTCTCTCTCTCAACACACCTGGTTGAGTCGTCTACCAATTATACGAGCGTCGCACCTGAGTGCTCACAACCAACACTTTACATCCACCAACACGAGGTTATGTCACTCACCTTCACAAATACCACCAGTGAGTGAGTTAGTTATAGGTTCTACCTTGCGGTAGTTACGTCCCCATGTTGATGCCACAGCTTTAACGATTCATGCCTCGTTTGGCTGGTTAATGACTCGATTGCCTTGCTTAATTGCGTACCTGAACTGCATTTAAGAGCTCTGCTTATCGCCCCGTCAACAAGAATAGGCAAGTATCCTCTCATGTAATGTGACTTTTTTTCGCTTCGTTTTCTTCAGAGGGGGAAACTATGTTGGTACAAATTACTTGCTAGCGTTCCTGGGCATTGTTTAGTAGACTGAGTGTTAGTTCTACTGATAAGAAGATGGTTAACAAGGGAGAAGATATTAGGTAAAATGGACAGTTGATAAAGACGAAGTTATTAATTATAAAACAGTTATTAGAGAGTTTATTAATACTACCTACAGTTATTAGGTTATAAACAATTAATAAATAAGAAGAAATTAAGTTATATTCAGAGATATTAAACAAGATATGAGATTATATACTGTTAATAGATAACATATTTATAAAGAGTTAATAATAAATATATATTAGGCTCCTTCAAGGAGTCTCTCAGTCTCAAGCAGGGGAGGAACCTGGAAGAGGCCAGCCCCAATGACATCGACGACGCGGGAGAGCAATGGTACACGGATGTGAAGACGGAGATGGACAACAACATCCCCACCACCAGTTACAGGACCATTCCCCATCCTCACACTAGTCACCAGCTGAGGCAGCTCAGTGTCCAGTACGATCACGTGAGACAGCTAGCCAGTATCCGCGGGTGGACGCAGGAGCTGAGAGACCGGTACCGAGAGCTACAGACGGACATCCAGCACGAGAGCAAACGTCTACATGAACAAAAGTGGGCCGCCTTGATGTGGGAGCAGCCAACAATTACCGCGATTCTGCTGCCTTCTGGAAAGGGATCAAGCGACTGAGGGGTTCCACCTCTAGCACGGTCCCTTACCTGCTCGACCAAAACAACGTGAAAATATTCGAGGAGGAAAACCAAGAACAATTACATCGGCGATATTTATGGAAGATCTTTACCATTAGTGAACAGGAGAACGAGGGCTTCAACAGGGAGTTTGAGGAGGACATTTTAGGTCAGTTGCAGGACCATCAGCACCTGCTCCAGCCGCTCCCACGGACTGAATTCACTAGACTGGTGGACGGAAGCTACCTGACGGAGCGCATAGTTCCTGCAGATGTGTCAGCCGTCATAAAAGGGTTTAAAAACAAATCACCTGGTCAAAGTCACATTAACAAGAAGATCCTGGCTCAACTCCCCGACAACATGATAGAGAGGCTTGCTCATATATGGAACGCCTGCCTCGCCTCTGGAGGAAGGCGTTGCATATATGAGCCGTTATTCGCCTCATACCAAAAGCAGGGAAGCCTCCAAAGAAAGTCGAAAACTTTCGACCAATATCGCTGCTAGAGGTACCTGCCAAAATCTTCGAAAAAATAGTAAACAAGCGGTTGTGGGAGTATCTGGAGGACGAAGACGTGCATAATCCCCGCCAGTTCGGCTTCCGTCAGTACCGAGGCACATCCACCGCCATAGCTCAGGCCTACGAGCAGATCGCCAATGCCATGACTGGCCGCCTGCAGTGCAACATAGTACTGAGGGACGTCAGCAAGGCGTTTGACAAAGTTTGGCACGCGGGGCTGCAGTATAAGATCATACAACTGGGGCTACCCGAAAATCTGACGCACCTGCTGTGCAACTTCAATACGGGCCGCAGAGCCAAAATCAAGATGCAAAAACATTTTGGAGAAGAATTCTCACTATCGAGCGGCGTGCCTCAGGGCTCTTGTCTCTCACCAACGCTTTACACACTCTACACGGCTGACCTGCCACCCCCAATCGTCGGCAGCGAGTACGTCATGTATGTCGACGATGTAACACAGATCGTCACCTGCCCAGGAAGGTCCACGGCAAGGATGGCGCGACTCACTGCTCGGGCAGTAGAGGAGATCTCGGAGTATGAAAATAAATGGAATACAAAAAACAAACAAAAAGAAATTCGAGGTTATACCTATAGCCAAATTCAAGCCGGCGCCATTGATGATCGACGACGAAGAGATTGAGTACTCTAAACAAGGCAGGTTGTAAGTTGTTCCACACCTTCACCCCGATAACCTCCCTTACTACTATAGCCTCCCTCACTCTCCCCCTTCCACCACCAGTAAACAGAGGTGTATGCTCAAGGTATACTTCTCGTAATTACAGACACAACAACACACTTTACTTACTATAAAGCACAAGAATATCGCCCCAAAATGTCACCCAAACTACACTGAGACTTTACCGTAACTCGACACGTTCTCCCACCACAAGACGAGATCAAGGAAGGAAAGGTAGAGATTCTCTGCTTTATCTCTCTCTCCTAACAGGTGTTCAGGTGTACTTACCTTGTTTAAGTCAAGTCTCGGGTACTTCTTCAGTTACTTATGGACGTAATTTCTATGTTTTAGCTTAACTTTGGCCGCAGGCAGCAACTAGTTTTTTGTGTACCTTATACTCATCCTGTGAGCGGTAGCGCAAAAAGGATTAGAGAAGTGGTCACAGCCGGGGAGGGGAGGAGGGGGTGGGGAGGAAGGGAAAGGCGGGAAAGGGGGGGAGGGGAGGTAGCAAAATAAACCAGGGAGCCGCAGACGTAAACAAGAAGTAAAGTAAAACAAGTCGGGTTTAATATTACTCAAGACTTGCAATACCTTAATGATTTATCCCTTAAGTCGGGATAAGTCAATGTTAACTTGCCATGGTTGAGTCTTAGGGCAGTATTGGTTGTTTAATGTGTTCTGTAGCTTAAGTGAGTGAGTTAGACACGTTCTCACATTACCAGTTAAAGAAGACAAATATTCAACGAAGGAACCTGTGATACTCCCGGGCAAGATGGTCGTAAACGGGTCATTGCCAACAGTAACTCCTAAACCTGCCAGAATAATGACTCTCTCTCAGCATTGTTTTCGCTTTAACTCACTCGTGTTTCACCAAAACTTTTACTTCTCTATAAAAGACAAGTTTCGTCTTTTTCCCCGCTCGGTTTTACACAGTTCTCGTGTATTTTTTGAGGCTGCAACGACGTGGGATTAAGAGTTGAGAGAGAGAGGGAGGGAGTGAGGGAGGGAGGGAGCAGGAGGAGGGAGGGAGGGAGGGAGGGAGGGAGGGCGTGGGTGGGAGGGAAGGGGGAGGGAGGGAGGGAGGGAGCAGGGGAGGGGAGGAGGGTTGGGGGAGGGGAGGGGAGGGGAGGGGAGGGAGGGGAGGGAGGGGAGGGAAGGAAGGGAGGGGAGGGAGGGAGGAGGGAGGACATGGGAGGGAGGGAGGGGAGGGGAGGGTTGGTGAGGGGAGGGAAGGGGAGGGGAGGGGAGGGAGGGGAGGACATGGATGGATGGAGGGAGGGTGGAGGGTTGGTGGAGAAGGGGGGGAGGAGGGAGGGAGGGGTTGGTGGAGGGGAGGAAGGGAGGGAGGGAGGGAGGAAGGGAGGGGAGGGAGGTAGGGAGGAGGCAGGAGGACATGGAGGGGAGGGAGGGAGGGAGGGAGGGGAGGGGAGGGGAGGGTTAGGAGAAGGGGGAGGAGGGAGGGAGGGCAGGGGAGGAAGGAGGGGAGGAGGGAGGAGGGGAGGGAGGGAGGACATGGGAGGGAGGGAGGGAGGGAGGGAGGGGAGGGGAGGAGGAGGGAGGCAGGGAGGAGGGAGGGAGGATATGGATGGATGGAGGGGAGGGAGGGAGGGAGGGAGGACATGGAGGGGGGAGGGAGGGAGGGAGGGAGGGGAGGGAGGGAGGAAGGGAGGGGAGGAGGGAGGAGGAGGGAGGAGGGAGGGAGGGAGGAGGAAGGAGGGAGGCAGGAAGGGAGGGAGGTGGAAGGGAGGGAGGCAGGAAGGGAGGGAGGTAAAGCGCTGGAGGTAAGATGGCCAGTGTTAGAAATTAACCCAAGAACGACTTCGGTTAAGCTACTTATGTTTACTGATAGAAGTCAAGTAAGTGAAACTGAGATTGAAAGAAGAGAATGAAATACTAGAATAAAATTGAATTTCATAACAACACACAAAGTGAAAACCAAGTATTACTGCAACCAAACACACACGCACACACACACACGCGCACACACACACACACACACAGGCACAAATTGGGGTCCAGCTCCGGCTAATCGTTTAATTGTCCACCAGGTATAAATACACGGAGGCCCGCCCATAAAATCCATCACTGCCGTAAAAACTCCACAGAGCAGTCCACCTTCAACTTGACCCTCGAGGAGAAGCTCAAAAAAAAAGTACGTTGGTTCAGAGCGAAGACTTCAGAAGCAGTTAGAGGCGATTTACAACTCTAGGACAGATTTCCTGAACACTTGTGCTTCCAGAGAAACATTACTGAACACTTGTTTGCTTTTGCAGAAACAAGAGAGTCTCGCCGACCCTTGTACTGTAGCCACCCCTTCCAGGAGAGTCTTGTGTTCCCAGGCACGCCGTCAGCAATGTTTATTCATCTCTCCAGAAGCTTCCTTGTCTTTCTAGGAGAAAAATATTCCGCTCAATGTGGAGGTCAGACAGCTTTGGTAATGGGTCCACAGTCCAGGATGATTGTCTCTCCTGACCGACCTTCCATAGTACGTTATTCTCCTTCCAGGATGATTGTCTCTCCTGACCGACCTTCCATAGTACGTTATTCTCCTTCCAGGATGATTGTCTCTCCTGACCGACCTTCCATAGTACGTTATTCTCCTTCCAGGATGATTGTCTCTCCTGACCGACCTTCCATAGTACGTTATTCTCCTTCCAGGATGATTGTCTCTCCTGACCGACCTTCCATAGTACGTTATTCTCCTTCCAGGATGATTGTCTCTCCTGACCGACCTTCCATAGTACGTTATTCTTCTTCCAGGATGATTGTCTCTCCTGACCGACCTTCCATAGTACGTTATTCTCCTTCCAGGATTATTGTCTCTCCTGACCGACCTTCCATAGTACGCTATTCTCCTTCCAGGATGATTGTCTCTCCTGACCGACCTTCCATAGTACGTTATTCTCCTTCCAGGATGATTGTCTCTCCTGACCGACCTTCCATAGTACGCTATTCTCCTTCCAGGATGATTGTCTCTCCTGACCGACCTTCCATAGTACGTTATTCTTCTTCCAGGGTGATTGTCTCTCCTGACCGACCTTCCATAGTACGTTATTCTTCTTCCAGGATGATTGTCTCTCCTAAAATGAAAAATTCCATCTGGTGTGGATTGCGGAAGGCTCACTACAGGGTGCCATCCAGCCTTCCAGAACAACTGAGTCTCTGGAGGAATGTTCTTTAAACTTGGAAATAATGACTTAATTGGCTTTAAATCTTCTGTATCACCTGAATATTAACCACCTGACCTTATGTTACCTGTAAATTAATCACCTTAATCCTACCTGGGAGGTTAGTTTCCACCTTTAGGCGAAATAAAATGGTGTGGCTAATTTTACGCACGGTAAGTTTATTACGTTTGATTTAGGTTCGGCTAGTCTAGATTAGGTTAGGTTAGGCTAGGTTAAGTTTGTAAAGGTAAGTTAGTTTAGGTTAGGTTAAGTTAGGCTAAGCCCAATCAATCAATCCTCATATCTAGGGGTTGGCAACGACAGTCCTCCACTCTAAACGTTCTCAGGCTGTTTTTACCAATCCTCTAAGGCTTTTTATCTCTCTGGGGACCAAGTTTTTAATTTCTTTCACCCATCCCAGACTCTGCCTTCCTCTGGCCCTCCTACCCTCAACTATGTCCATTAACATTTCTGTTATTATCTCCCCATCCCTAATTTTCTTTTCTGTAAATCTCAAGTTTTCCTATTGAAGTTTTTGCTAATCTTAGTACTTCTTCATTTGTTTTACTGTCAGTGTAGCTTTTTCTTAGCATTCGCCTAAAACACCACATTTCAAAGGCCTTTAAC
>NW_024711569.1:0-28659 GCF_018991925.1 Homarus americanus | reverse complement strand
TATCAAATGAAACCTTTAGAAGGCAATGTATCCCTTAGGTATTATTTTCCGGCTAACACCAGACTATTTTATTCAGCTGAAAGAGACCCTAACTTCTTAAGGGCTAAACCTAGAATTTGGCTCAACCTGAACTGGGCATCAACAGCAAGGTCGTCAGTTGGTTACTATATATAAAGCACATTGCATATTTAACTCTCAGAGCAGGAAGCAAAACTCCTCAGTCAGATGTTTCAAAGGTCCACTGAGTATTAACAATTACTCACTGAATCTTCAACTTACTGATGAACGGACCAGCTCGCTAATGCACTGTGCCACTGACTCGCTATTCTAGTATTTTATTAATCCACTGATAAACTAACCCACCGATTCACTACCTATTCCACTATTTTACTGAATCAAGATTTTTTAACTCACTTTACTATTATTTCCTTGATACACTGACCCATTGATCCACTAAGTTAACCTTCATACTGATCCATTTACCCACTGATACACTGCTTCGTCAATCCACTGAGCTATTAATACATTAGTCTGTTTATCCAATTATCTCCTCTTTCACTGAGTTCGTAATTATCCGGATGAGTAAGTAATGGTGAACAGTATTATCGCTGGCCTGACATAACACAACACCAGGAGATCTCGAGTGAATGGTGAGAGAGAGAGAGAGAGAGAGAGAGACTTTAGCGTTTATAGAAAGCGATCGTTCTAACAGTTGTTGTGACCTGGCTCGATCGTTCTAACAATTGTTGTGACCTGGCTCGATCGTTCTAACAGTTGTTGTGACCTGGCCCGATCGTTCTAATAGTTGCTGTGATCTGGCTCGCTAGGCTATGTAGACGTATGCAAATCAACAGAAAGCAGTATGATAAACGCTCTACGATTCATTCGATTTAGATGTTGAAACTAAATACTTCGTTACCAGACACCTTTCAATGGGTGTTATAGACGGTGTTGTGTTACAGAAAAATGTGAAATGGACACTACAAAATACATAAAATAATGACACAGAACGTAAGCTGTTTAATATAAGTTAATGATTGAAAAATAGTCATAAATTTCTTGCTATATTTAGTAAATTATATACAGCACTAGAATACACGTTGTTAAGAAATAAGTTACAAGTACAATTTACTCCACTACATACAGAATAACACGCTCACCAGTTTGTTACGTTACTGACCCGCTGTTACACTTCGCCTTACCCCCAATCTGTGTAAAAGGTGGGAACTGTTCTGATCTCACGTCATTTTTGGGGTAATTTATTCAATCTGTATTTATTATTATGAATTTATTTCCCGACGATTAGATGAGATATAACAGGTGCAAAATCTTATCATGTAAGAGGCTTTCATGATCTGCCCAACACCATTAAGTCACCTGACATATTTATAGAATATTTCCATCATGGCCATATCAAAAAATCTCATAACATCAACGATAAATATCTAACATTATCTCCACTGGCCAACTACGGTAATTCAGGGTTAAATGAGCATTAGCATTCCCATAAGGACCTTAAGGTATTCAAACCTTGAACTGTAGATAAGAAGTGGGTGCTGATAGAGAGACAGATGACCAGAGCTCGCAAGTTGGACATGAATTCCTGTGGTGGCTAACCTAACCTAACCTAAGCTAACCTCGGTACATGACAATCTATCGTGTTCATGACGGCTCTCATTTGTTCGAGAAATTATTTATTGTGGTGTAGATTCAGTAAAGGAGTATAAGCCAACTTAAACCAAATTATAATCGTACTTTACAACCATTATTAAACATGTTGTAGAATTTAGTCAAGATACTATTCACTGCTCCTTTACAGATGGTAACGAACATGAAGTATTATTATGTTCCAAGATAAGACAAACTTAAGATAAGAAAATTCAAGAATACTGAAAAAAAAACAATTGCAATGCGTGTCAAGGGTAAGAATATAATTGAATTAACATACATTGACAAGTTACTCCTAACATCCAAGGCCCGGCACTTCCTGATGACACACACGTTTTGAATATGCGAGGGAATATGACTGAACCAACGCGTGTGGAAACCTCGCCAACTACGCTCGTGGTTACTAATCGTACATTCAAAAGTGTCCGAGATTCCTGAAGGGTCCAGGAATATTTATAATACATTCTGGCTTTTATAGTAAAATCGTACTGTGGTCTGTGTTCCTGACTCCCTACACAGTGATGAAGCTATTATGAAACACTCGCATAAAATTAACTTTGTTGCGTTGAAATACTACAATGAAATAGTTTCGTCTCAGTGGCTGACGCAGCAAGCTTCTTTTGTTTAAGTATTTTTCATTGTATCTCATTGCTCTGTGTGTGTGTGTTGAAAGAACCGTGTAAGTAGTGTTTGAAAACCAGGGTGGAGTAACTGTTAACATACCACAAGTAAATCAGAAATCACATACATGATATATAATCACCTAACTTTATTACTATGTACAGTATACACAAAGCTATAACAACTCGGGTCGGTCCGGCCGGGACACGATGGTCCCACGTCGTAGAAAATAACAACAGATGGACCGTCGTGTGGACCCAACTGGTTCAGAGACTCTCACATATAACAATTTGCTCATATCAATCACAACGACTCATTATTCGATCATACATGACAAACCGCCCTAATTAGACATAATGGCCACATTTGTAATTTATCCTTCCCAATCCTACTCGCCACGACTGCTGTTCATAATTAGCGAAACAATAATTCATGATGATTGCTTTTCAATAAGGGTCATAAGCTCATCCGCTAAGCTCATCGAAAATCATATAATTCACTGGGAAAAAATGGTCATTATTTACGATTAACCTCAGCGGTGATTTCGTGGAGGCCATCAGTCTTCCTGAGCTGCACAGTACAATATATATAAAATTCATTTACGTCCTTACTAAACCTACCCTTAAATTGTTGTACAGAAATAACTAACAATCGCTGTGAAGAGATAAGTTTAACCAGGATTTTGTTGTTGCTTGTTGTAAAACAAAAATAAAGTCATACTGATCACTAAATAATAATTCTCATAGTTCAATAAGCTGGTGCAGGCCTATAGTAACAACATTGGAAGATATTCTACTTTTTTATATGAACATTTGATTCACCGCAGGAAGAAATCTCTATTTTATATTACACCATTTTCTCTATATCTTTGGTATGACATTATCAGTGTACTTTTGCAATGAATCTACTTTTATTCGTTATTCGTGTTTATGAAATGTTAATAATGAGATAGATGCAAGAGCTGTAAATACCGTATATATACAGTACATATTTTTCAGGTTCTTTTATCTGAATAAATCATGCACCTCAGTATCCCAGGTGAACACGACTAATCCCTCCTAATATATAAACATCGCCTACTGGAACGCAGTATACCTGTAATCAGTAGAAAGGAAAAGTGATGATTAGTTGTCAGTTTCAGGTCAAGATAAAACACTAAATCATCAATAGTGGGCAGAATCTATATTTTCCTATGAGTAAGACTTAGCAAATAAAAGTATAAATCTGTTAAACTATATATATACACGCCTCATATATATAACATTTAACCATCTCCTACAACCGAACTCAAAACGAGGACGTGATCTCAACAACCACTACACGGAAAGGTTAACATAGGTACTTACTTCACTTGTGTAGGGGGAGGAACATTACCACCCCACTGCTACATCATCCACCACCTGGTCGACACTCCCGATACTGCTGGATACCTTCTTGAACTAATTATCCTAACTCTTACTCTCTGAAAGTTTCATCTCGTCTTCGCTCTGCTGACCATTGTCTTGTCTCTGAGACTAACTCTCTTTTGTCCAGCCAACGAAAGTTTGTATAAGTGCACAGCTGGCATTTTATGATCGTGAAGACTAGGAATGACTTGGGGATCTTTATTTAGCTTTTCCTTTATAGTATTTCTTTCTGATGATCCTTGTTCTACTGCTGAACACGTCAATAATACCGTCCAGTATACCCAATGAAAGTGTTCTAAAACTTTCCCTTCGTCATAAAATTATTTAATTCTTACCTATGACAATGCTGTAATTAACTTGAAAAAGGTTTATACAGCTATACTATTAAACACCTGATTCACCCGTAGACACTGAGCAACTAGCTAGACAAATATAGGAGTTGACGTCAAAGGTGTTATTAAGTTATGCAAATCAAACCCTGCATAATAGATCAGCCAGCGTACAGAATACCCCAAATAAGAGTCAACTATTCTCGTTCACCTTTAATACATTCACCTCTAACTTTAGTTGCCATACTTTCATTCATTCCTCTCAACCCACTTCATGGTTCAGTGTTTCCACATTCTCTTCATCTATTTCCTCAATTTTTTTTCCCTCAAACTCAACCCCGCAGTAAGATGTGATGAAACTGGAGGTACCTAGAATTTCTACTCTAAGAATTAAATACAGAAAAATAAATAAACAAATAAACAAATAATTAAGTAATCAGGGAATCTTTAAATGTTAACAAGGCTCCAGGCCAAGGTAAGGTTCCTTCTCTTGTGCTTAGTCTAAAGTCTAAGAATAAAAACAAAAGGCTGTCAAGTTTCGCATCACAAAAAAAGGTCAGTACATATATCTATTAACACAGATCATTTTCAATTCAGACCTAAGCACAAAAGAGCAACATGTTGAAATTGCAATGCATCCTTTGTATATTGTGTAAACATTCAAAAATTAAGAAGAGTCGAGCTTGACTTAACGAGCGTGATGAAAAGCACCAACTAGGCTTCCCGCATAATCTAGCTCCAACAAAGAACGCCAGGACTAATTTTGCTAATTTTCTTCCCTTTTTTTGATTAGGTATTTATTTTTACTGTGTCCACCTGCCTGTCTTAGTATCTTGTGCATTTATATTCATTATTTATTTTGTACTGTCTTACCTTCTCATTTTATGTTCGTAAGGTTCGCTACTTCAGATTCTTTCATTCTCTTTGTAAAATATCTTTATCCCTATTACTGTTTTTTAAATTTCTCTTTTCTAATCTCTCTCTCTTTCTCTCTCTCTCTCTCTCTCTCTCTCTCTCTCTCTCTCTCTCTCTCTCTTGTAAAGGTAATCCTGCATCAATGATTCAACACAACCTTCAGCGTCAAGTAACACAGGAAACGAGAGACCAACACCAAGCGATGACCGCAAGAAAGAATAATTAAATGATCTTCCTGGTGTTTACTCTTCTCACATCACCAGACTTTATCCCGGTTCGCTTAAATCATGTGACACTTCTTGCCAATCGTCTTGAACCTTTGTTTGATAGAAGCATGAAAGACGAGATCAAAGAAAAGTTCAGTACTTTAGATGAAAGTAAACTTCAACAACATGGAGTGTCTTAAAACTTGTGTAGTTCAGTTATACATCCCCAGTATCTTAAAGCCGCTGAATTCCTTGCGCTCGTAAATATCTAAACGTGGCTCAGAATGTCATAGAAGTGCCACATCTCCTCACCTCTACAGTCTACAACACTATATTTTCCCAAGAGGTCCAGTTGTCGAGTAGAGCCAAACAATCTTCCACAGGCTAAAGACGATGATATAACCGAGACGTGGTGGATTCTGGTATGTCGTATGTAGGGATTCCCACTAGCAAAATAAAAGGTTTAAAGGAAGTAATCTGCAATCCACAACACAAGGATGCACAGACTTCTATTTGGAATCTTTTCCTATGAGCTTTCCTCAACAGTGAAATTTTTAAGGTGCAGAACTACGAGTACTTTTTTCATCATACATCGGACGACCTACCGTGTGCGAGGCAGTGTGAAGGACCACCAGAGAGGATGTCAGGGTGATTAGCACCTACCTGGAGTAACAAGTGGCAAATTTAGTGAAGGTCAGCGTCAAGTGACTATTGGGGGCGAGTGAGCTGAATAAATTAAATCACAGATAACCCTTGAGGCTAAGAATGAGACTTAATGTTTCGCATATCACTGTGTTACTACATCTGACTCTTTGTCCCTTCTAACTGTCTCTAACTCTCAATTTATGTATTTCTGGTGTTGAATAGTTTTCTTCTATTTTATAATTCAATGTCAACCTTACTCTTGTACATTCGTTATATTCAATCTGAGTAAAATTTAGTATTGATATTTTATTATAATGCTTTACGTCCTTACGGTTCGACAGAAATACAGAAAAATTAAAATTAAACAAAATATATTTAGCTCTCTATATCCCTCTTCCAGCCAATTCACCATTAAGTTTAGTTCATTTTTCTATTAACTGTATACAAATTTGAGTTTAAGGAAAGAAAGGAAACTCGGTCGGACGTTCTCACTGACGGATTGAACAAGTCTTTGTGTATTCATTAATAAATTCACTGAGAGGGAAATATTTTCTCCGGGATGGTTCTCAAAAAAAAATCATGGTTAATAGCTAATAGTCGACCACATGACCTTTATGACCGTGACCTGGGGATATGACTGACCTTAACCAACTCTCTCCCCTCCTGAAGAATAATGAATAATATAAGTCATGTATTGTACCTCCCTGATGCCTCGACCCTTCAATACGGCAATATATAAAGTTATCAAATTCCCCCCAACTTGTCCGCCACTCTTCCTGTGCTCCTGTAGATGTATAATGGCGTCTTAACGAGGCCGCCTCCATTCCACCAGCACACTGAAGCTCGTGCCATAAAACAACGCCTGAACGAGCTTTCAACAACGCCTGGCTTTTCCCTCAACCTCCAAAATGAAACGGTAATGGAAGCTACCTTAAGAGCAAGGAGCTTTCAACCTGCCTTCAACCACCACTGGCACCATTGTTAAGGTGTACAAGCGTGTGCTCTCTCTCTCTCTCTCTCTCTCCCTCTGGACGCTGGTGCAAGTCAGGGCTCCGAGGAACTACTGTACCTGAGTAATAACGATGAATTGTTTGTTACCTGTCTGTTATTAAGCTATACTATGTCTATTTCAGGAGTCAATCTGTGGCACAATTATCGCATGGCTTTGTACTAGAGTTTCAGGACTCCTTCACTTTGAAGTCACTATCAGGAATCCTTCACTATGACGCAACTGTATCAGGACTCCTCCACCTTGACGTCACTGTATCAGGACTCCTCCAATATGACGTCGCTGTATCAGGACCCCTCCACCTTGACGTCACTGTATGAGGACTCCTCCACTATGACGTCACTGTATCAGGACTCCTCCACTATGACGCCACTGTATCAGGACTCCTCCACTATGACGCCACTGTATCAGGACTCCTCCACTATGACGCCACTGTATCAGGACTCCATCAGTGGCCAATCACAGTCTAAAGCAGTTACCCCAATTAGTCTAACTCAACAAACTCCTGGCTTAACTTCCGGGTTGTTCCTCTCTCCTACGGGCTTCGTGTTGTTGTTCCCGTCACTATTTTTTACTTACACTGTGGAAATCTACTTCTCCTGGCTAGCTGTTCACCTGTCATATAAAGTTGGTAAGTTATTTCACCAACTAATATGATACCGAAAAGTGCATTGCCATCCTGCTTAGATTAGGAGAGAGAGAAGAGAAAGAAAGGCACAGGGAAGACGGAAATGAGAGACAGAGGGAGAAGGAAAAGGGAAAAAGAGAGAGAGAGAGAGAGAGAGAGAGAGACCAGACGAAAGCGTACATCAAAAATGTCTCGCCAACACCATGATCACTGGATGTCATTTGCTCATACAAGTTTGAGACGCTTGTAGCCATTCCATCAACCGGCTTGCTCCGCCGTTTACCGGAATCATTTTGTTCACTGTCAATAATTGTGCCCTTCACTGTAGAAATTTTCCGGTCACTGTGAGGGGAATTTACCGAAAAAACAACAACTAAATAACAGAATGGCCGACTGTACATTCCGACTTTCACCACAAACTGAGCAATTCACCGACGATCGAGTCTTTTTCACTGCAAATTTTATCGCTCACTGGAAACGTCAACCTTCACATGTATTTTTCGTTCGCGTGAAAGCTAAACGGCTGTCGAATGTACAGGTCAACAATACTGTCCTCTGGGGGTCAAGCTATTCACGGCTGCTAGTGGTGCTATCCGTGGTTGATCAGTCCGACACCAAAAACCATGCTGTATCCTCGTCTCGTGTTGTTTATCGTCAACAAACTGTGTCCTTCAGTCTATTTATTAAAAGTGAAGCGTCTCTTTTATTTATGTTTCTGTCCATCCGGCTGTGAATCAGTTTATCATTTTATCTCTTTCTCGTTGTCTGCCTGTCTCTCTCTCTCGCTGCCCGTCCATCTCTGCCTGTCTGTCTGATTTGTCTCTCTTTTACTCTCCACCCGTTTCTATTTCTACCTTTTTCTCTGTCTGTTTGTCTATGTCTGTCTGTCCTCTTTCTCCCTCCCTACTCCGCTTGTTAGCCACCATCGTCGAGTCCAGTGGACAAAGCGTTTCAGGGACTTCATCTTGTGTATGCAGCATCAGACAACGTCCAGCACTACAAGGTCTAAGCTGGCCATTGAGACGAGCAGCCAGGAAGGCCCAATATTCTGGGCCGAGATGTGACTGGTAGGAAGGCCAACATTCTGGTCCAAGAGCGTACGGGGTAACTAGGGCCGGATTGATAGTCATTACGAAGCACAATGCCAATTGATAGTGTTCGTGCTGGTCTATTAATAGTCATCCCGATAAACGAGGTATCGGAAGGGAACCATACGCATATCCCTGAAATGTTGGAAACATCGGGTGGCTACCCCCACCCGATAGCTGCCTTACGACAAATAATAATCATCATTATATTTTATGAAAGTTCTTCCAGTACTTTATATTACAGATGTCTACGTCGAATTATATTATTTTTTTTGATAAGAACAATTAAAAGAAGTGTTAATACGGATAAATGAACTTTCACAACACTGTTATGAACTTGAAACATTATTGGAATGTTGACATCACAGCTCCGACTTCGATGACGACTGCTGTCTGTGCTGTGAGCCTCATCTTCAATTAACAATTACTTCTGTTATCATTTAAGATATGTTTCTTATCTTTATTCAGTCATACAATATTTTTGTCGTAGTAGTAATAAAATTTCAACCATCTGAACCGGGAAATTCACTTATGTTTTCCGGAATGAGGCAAGCCAAGTGAGCTCACTCTATCTTGAGTTAACAAGGAAAATATCACAGTTTTTGGCCCAGTAATAAAGTTTTTTTTACTTCACTGTGGTCTTTAATAATGGAGCATAACTCAATATGTAAGGTAATTCACCTGTGAGGTTTTATGAAGACAACAAAAGGAAAGAAATATACATTTATTTTTTTTATAAATGTGTAAAAATTAAGAAAATAAACTATAATTTTTCTATACATAGTTCTGCATTTCCTGAAATTCACAGCTTATATTATAGATATATAAAAATAAATCTTAACTGCCATACTTTGGACAATATTTGTAACTGACATGAAAATATTTATATCTTGGGCACAAAAAGAAATGGTTCACTCCTTCTCTACAGCTATTTATATCAATGCATAAAATTTAATAAAAGAAACATATCCTCTATACAGTACTTTGCACAGTATAACATATTTTATAAATACCTGTATACACCAAACAAAACTTTATTCTTTATCACAGGAAATAAATTCAATTTTTGAAAATCACAGCCTTTATGTATATTATAAATATTCACCCCCACAAATAATTACCTGCCATACTTATGACAGCTTTTGTAAACAAAAAAACCTTTGTCAAAATAAACACATGTATGTTTATTTCCTTCAAATAAAATTAGTTGAATATGTAAGAAATAGAACGAATAACTTTTACTTTAGATGCCAATTTCTGAAATATTACAACATCATTCATATGTTTTAGCCATGGCATCATATGCAGCTCCTGCTTTCCTTAAAACACTATCTAACAAATCCAAAGAATTATTCAATTTTTCATGTGTCTTTTCAATTGCAGTTTGTTGTAGTTTTTGTGTTAACATCATTTCTTTTTTCAGTTTCATTTCCTCCTCATGCTCCCTATTCAATCTGTACAACTTAGATTTATGTAACTCTTCTTGTCTTTTATCACACATTTCATAGACACTTGTCACCCTCCTAGTTCGCCTTGGTTTGCTCCTTGGCCGAGAACCAGATGCCCTGGACACTGAATAAAGGTGTTGGTTGGAAGCATGAGCAGGAGGGGGTGAGGCAATATCACTCGATAGTGAGTCAGGGGCATTGACTGCCGAGGCAGGAGCAATGTTTGGTGAGGCAGGAGCAATGACTGGTGAGGCAGGAACAATGACTTGTGAGACAGGAACAGAGGGTGAAAATAGAGGTAGATAAACAGTAGATGGAACTTCAGTAAATTGTGCAGAAGACACAGATGATGGCCCTGGGGTAAGACCAGGTAAAACAAGTGGATCATAGGACTGAGTAAGTGAAGCAGAAGGTACACTTGCAGAAGTCTTCCGCATGCCACGAGCACTGGGTTGCTCGAGCACCTCGGCAAATACTGAAACAGTAAATTGTGTCAGTACACGTGTATAAGGTAAAGGTAAAAGTGACATAAGAAAAATAACAGATAAAATATTTAGCTGTCAGCCACTGTTCCCGTTTGATTTTTCGATAGCAAAAGGAGATTGAGCAATGGGAGTTATGAATGCACGCAACTGTATAAATCGATCACTTTTCTGTAATATTCTCACCTAGCTGCACACTTTCTAAGGTATTATTTGCTTCATGTACTGGTTTACTGAAGGTCTCGTAAATGTTATCAGCCATTGACAATTCTGCCCCCATCAGTGATGATGCCAAGACCATTTCTTCTGAAGTTTCCGATATTTTGAGTGGTGGACCACCACCTGTCTTTGCTATAATTTTTCGTTGCTGTATATCTCGGCTTTTAGTTCTGAAAGAAACATAACAAAATAAATACTGTATACAGTACAAAAATAAATAATTATAGCAACAGCATAGGCTTTTATCATGCTTTCCAGGCACCTAATGTAAAGCACACCAAATCTGCAGAATAATACCTGTTTCATATAGAGTTATATGCTGTATAGCTTCGTTCTATGACAATGGCCACCCATTGTCAGTGAATAAAACATGTCAATAAAGTATTAATTCTTAGTGTCCCATGTTGTCTTCAATTTATTCACTGGCAATTAAAGATGACAAACAAGAGAACCTAACACAGTATGGCTGAAGCACCTTTTTACTGGTGTATCCTCCATACCAGTTCCTTCATTATGAATTTAATTTGTGTTTCAGATATCATACACAATTTTAACCTAGCACTCATAGGAGTAAAAATAAATCAAAGGCTAACACTTGCACATATAAAATATATGGTCAATACTACTCAGACACCCGCATGGAATAGCATATAGGCATACATAACTTATAAAAGTAGACATAAAAACACATATTTTGATATATAACTGAACGTGATCATAAAATTATATGAAGGAAGGGAAAATGGGGAGGTGAGATGGGAGCTTTCCTTCTGTCTACTTCGGTAGGAGGTGGGACTCCTCACAAGACACGTCACTTAAATACTGTAATCCTAATCAATTTAGTAACCTACTGGCAAAAAAACATATGTTTTAAATACTAAACTTAGAAATAAATATATACTTACTTCCGTTTTATGTGCTCGTAACTTCTCTTGAGCTGCTTGGCTGAGCGAGGGATTTGGTCTGGGTAGCTGGCGTTGAATGAAGCAGTAATTTCATCCCAGGCCTTTCTTTTCCTATAATTTATGGTGATGCTTGTAGACCTATCCTCAATGATTGGCCTTTGCTCAATATGGCGCAAAAGTGCCATACGTTGGGTTTCAGACAGAGCTGCAGAACGTTCTCTTACTACCTCCATGTTTGATAACCCGCGCGCAAACATTGTTGCCAAGTACTCAGATGAAAAAATTATCTATTTTGTTTCGAACAGATAATAAAGTTCAATTTTATAAAAAAATATACTTTACAATATATTATTGTGCCGGTATAAAATAACAACTAGATATCTCTCAAAATCGTCTTTCTAATTATGTGAAATAATACATTTGGCACACGCGCATGGCCCAAAAAAATTTTGCCATCCGACACGAGCTGCCGTGTTTACACGCTCATGTAAGGGTCTAGGAATATGGCACTCAGCGTTGGGTGGTTGCATCCCGACACACGATCATCGAGATGATGATCGTGATCGTCATTATCGTCGTAATGACTAGGAATACGGCCCCTAGTCTCTGGAGGTCCATGGTGTTTGAACCAGACAAGAAAGATGTCACGCAGAGCCTCTGACCGACATTTTCATAAGCTAAAATTATTGAGCACCATATTAACGCCTGATAGAATTTTTTTCTACGGTATGGCTGAACGAAAATCAAAGGGGCCAAACCATAAGACATGATGGTGATAGAAGCAAGAGGAGTGTGGAGTGTTAGACATTTTGACTTCTTCTTTTTGGGAGTAGTTTTTCTTCCTTTTTATTTTTAGTTTCTCATTGACACGATGTGATATACCCGACATAGTGAGGTAAGATGGATGTGAGACAAAGGTTGACTGGGGGGAGGGACAGGACTCTCGTTGCGTTTTGGTCTAAGATGTGCTGATAGGGCGACTGATAATTTGGTCTGTCATGCGTTGGCCAATATCCCAGTTTGAGATGTGAGAACTGGCTGGTCATTCCGTAGACTGACATATGTCGGCAGGAGAACCAACGACTTAAGATGTGCGTCAACTGGACGTATGATCAGAGATATGGAAGCGGGTTGGCTGTATTCTGTTCCGGGTATTTTGGTGGGTGCAGCTTCCATAATGTGTGTTTAGTGTAGATGTGTTACTCTGTCTTGTCATCGTTTATATGAGATTGGCAACAAAATCCTTCGAGTTGGTATAGCAAGTTGGTCAGTTCTTATTGTGAGGTGCTTGAGTAAAGTGAGAGATGTGTTAGTTGGAGAGTGCTAATTCATTAATCTGTGATGTGTTGGACCGGTGACATAAACTTGCCTTTGATGTTCTTTTAAGACCATCAAGAGCTGCTTTGTGATGTGCAGCTTAAGGCTTCAAGTGCAAATTCAACGAGATTCTCTAAAGTGAGATGTGTAGGTAACTGAGCACACCATATTCTTAACCGAGATCTGCAAGAGAGATTCACAGTTTATCCGGAGATGCGCCTCAGTATCTGCTAAAGCCTACTGAAGTTCGAGATGTGTAGTTGGGAGTTGTTAAGTGAAGGTCAAAGATGTGCAAATATCGCCATGACCCTTTCACATATACAAGGTCAAGACACCTACGAGACTTCAGAGGTAAACTCCCCAAGGTCTCGTCCATTCTCCCGTGGAAGCGTTATGAAAATTCCTCCAGGGATTCGGTATGTAGAATATATGTACAACAAAATAAACACCCGCTTGAGAATGTAAACATGACAAAATTCGTCTGGGAAATATATTTCTGTAAGTGTAAACAGGCTGCCATGGACAGGAAAATGGGAAATAATAATAATAATAATAATAATAATAATAATAATAATAATAATAATACTGTCTAGGATTCTATTATTCCATCTGGTCGTCCGTGTATAAGTAACTCTCTGACCCGACCCTCGCTACACTCGACATGTAAAATGATGGTCCTCCCAATATGGTTCTAAGGCGGATGAAATTAAGGAGGCGCATTAAGAAACGTAACAAGTACATCATATGCCCGCCAACAATGATCAAAGAGGGAGACTTCAGAGATTTGCCAGTCATCATAAACTCTAGTAGGTCGATTATAAAACTATCTGTGCTTGTGGAGTCGATGAATTTCAGAATGAACATTACGACTCTTGTTGTCTCGATAGGGTCGTTAAAATCTTTCGATCACTGGCGGTCCACTAGTACGTGTAGAGACCTGTTGCTTGGTGTCCCAACTCACATAAGGCTCACTGTTACGTTCCCGTTTGGTCAGTAATATCACTTAACACTGACGTTTATTTTCCCGTTTTCTGTCTCGAGAAAGTCCAGGCACGTCACTGTTACTTGATTCATTCAATAATGTCTAAAATAACCGTAATAAACACTGGGACAATGTAGTACATCCAAAAGTAAACAATGGAGCACCACACAAAACAAAAAGGAGCCTCACGAGTGAATGAAATATCCTGATTGGCTCGGCTAGGCAAAGTTTAGTTCCGCTAATTTATTGATAAAAATATTCATAAACTTAAGGAAGAATATTACATTGTTCAAATAAAATTTATAAACATTAAAACACAATTTCAAGTGACAAGAACTCAATCAGTTGAGTTCACTCGCAATTACATTTACAGTTTTATCATTTATTCATTTACGTAACACCTACAGAGTTTCTAGGCATATATTACCACGTACGCAAAACAGTCTGAGGACAAAAACAAAAGAACTTACAAATTACAGAACTGAATTTAGCCGGTAATAACTTTTTTCTCTCCTGGGCGACTTAAACGGCAACAATATAACCATCTCCCAATTACTCTCCCTGTTGCCGTTCTTATAATATCTCCCTTAATTCTCCCCACATCTCCTCCCTTGTCCTCTTCCTATACACCCTCCCTCCCCCAGAATTAAGCCTCCACCCCCCCCCCTTCTGCCCACCCAACGGGATGTTTACGCGGGGCGACACAGCAACTTGATGGCGACATTCCCCAGGGAGACAGCACACGGGAGGTCCCGGCCAGACCAGTAATGACTACATTTGTCTCTTTCTCAGCCATCACTGTTCATGACACCCCGCTCTCACACGGGGCCAAATGCAATGGGAATTGTGCCTCCCAAAATTATGTAGATTTTCTTCCTCTTTCACTTGCCTCCAGAGAAAAAAATAATTGCAAATACAGTTGGGATAAAAATGTAAATGACTGGGGTATATATTAGGCAAGAAAAATTAGTCGTTGTTAAGGATAAAAAAACAAATATTGTGAGTTGTTAATGAATGAACCTTCAGTTTCACGTAAACATAACAAGAACAAAAGAAATTTACTGTTGGCATAAAATTTACCAACAAAAAGAAGAAACAATAATGTCAACATGAAGACCGCAAACAAGAAATTGGTGGGCCTATTTATTTTTGGTTCACAACAAAAATATAAAGATGAAAATATGAATATTGTAAATTTACATCTTTAGTGTTGTCTGGTTTAATTAACTATAATTTTGTTGCAATAACCTCCCAAAATATTCTGAAGCGTTGATCTTTGACAACAAATGGCCATGTGGTGGACGGATCCATTAGTCGTGTTAAACTGAGAAAGTCATAAGAGGAAATATATACAGATGAACTTGGTCCTTATTTAGTGACTAACATTATAAATAAATAAAGCACAATTGATATGACTAAAATGATCCAAGTGCAGCCATGAATATTCAACTTGAACCAACACAATTTGCATACCTGCCATAATGTCTACTGAACGCCAGAGTTGGAGTCATAGTAAAGACACAAGTCTTCACTAAGCATTACCTATACTATCTCACCATGAGGCGCTCCTGCAGCGCTGCCAGTGGATAAAGTTATTTGGTAATCCACGACTTGTTGTCACTGAAGGAATGACGTCTCGTGATTTCATAACTAAGACGTTGATTCTATCTTTATATTTGTTAAATGTTACAAAATACAGCCAACATTATGTAGCGAGAGCGATTTAATAAAGATATTAAAACGGAAAAGCTGTAAAGAACACACACCTCCCACTGCACTAGCTGAGTAAACCATCTCCTAAGAACTTGTCCCTAAGAAGATTAACACACAGTTCCCTCCCGCAGTTTAGGACCACGGAAGCCCCTAATAGCCTCGAGAGGTTTCTATAAGAATGATCATCAAACACAATCAATAAAAAGTACTTTCCCTCACATCCCTACAAGCAACATCAAAACCCAAAAGTGAAAATATTCATAAGAATACTCGGCCTCTTACTGTGCCACACAAACAATGTTCCATAGATCCTAAGCACTCATGACGTTAGCTCACTATACAAATGAGTGACCAATAATATAATATAAAAAGAATAAGGTACTTCATATAAATTTATTACCTACGAGATCTAAGGCAGAGAGACAAGTGATACATTTCAGGAGAGTAAAGTTCACTTGAAACATTAATAAAATCTGCAGACATTTAGCAAAAAAAAAAAAAAAAAATTTAATGTCTCTCGTGGGAGGAGAAAATCTCTTAAAGTATATTGTCTCCATCTTTTTTTATACTAGCAGGTACGAAAATTTTAGATCTTTTTTTAGTAACTTCTCCCAGGTGAGCAGTAACGAGAGAGAGAGAGAGAGAGAGAGAGAGAGAGAGAGAGAGACGTTATATATTTTGGTGTAATGAAGAGAATGTTATTGGTAAACAAGATCAGTGGCTACCGGTCCTCCTCATAACAGGCATGGGCAAAGACTATAAGCGTGACTTCCACTCAATAGACAGACAGACAGATAGACAGGGACCACAAATGCGAGAGTTAATCCCCAATTCATCATATTCTACACGCAATGCGACATAATTATCAGTTTTCCCCCAATGTTTTCTACTTCACTAAATACGTTTCATGGTCAACATTTTACTATCGTGATTTTTATTTATTGCTTCTGGAGTGTAAGAATGGTTTCATTGGTGATATCTGCAACACATAGAACCGACAAGTTAATTCAGAATCCAGTTACATGTTTTGGGCTGCAGTTACTTGGGAATTTTCTGCTCGTGTATTATTAAGAGATTAATTCAAGTCTTATCTCTGTCATTATATCTAGTCTCCTGAACTTAATGGTTGGGTTAACATTTTGTAATTAATGATAGCGTTGTCAGGCCACAACGCCAAGATAAAACGTATAGTACATGGTGGATGAGGTGTGTGTGTGTGTGTGTGTGTGTGTGTGTTTATAGATGATTGAAAACAAAACACCTAAGACACGGGTTAGTCTAATTAATTAAACCTAACAGATGGAGTTAGGTTTGTTGACAATGAAAGAAACGATTTATTCTTTCGGAAACAAACTAGTATTTATCAAACAGAATTAAGCGGAAGACTCTTTGGACGGACGGATGGACGGACGCACGACAAGGTCACCATGACTGGCTCAGTGATAAAAAATAGATGGGATAGATTTGGGTGACACTTGGCAGCCGATAGTAAAGCTAATTAAGTTTTAAAATTTGGCAAAGATAGCTTAAAGGTCAACCAACACAGGTAGCGTTTAACAGTCGGGCGCTGGATGATTAAAACAACGACCTGGCAATGTCTCGTGTGATAATGTATATATTTCTACTTGATTTTCAGATAAATTTACTTCTGCCTGAAACAACTCGTATGTTTGGTATAGCATTTTATCATTCTAAAATACATTTCATATTAATGCAGCTGTTATCATATGTCATGGAGTGTTTACATATTTCACAATAATACAAAGAGTGACTCGAGTGGTTTTTCAAAAATTAATTTCCCTTCATCACACAGGTATGATAACTGTACAGGAATAATCTTTGGCTACGTTAACTCACTCCAATGATATTCTGACTTAACTGATGGATGTCTCTTTCGCAGGTGAGGGATGAGTTTAAAAGAGTCGAGGATTAACAGGAGAGCAGTAGGTCTTTCACACGCTGGTTTATCCTTTAATCTCCCTCTCCTTTTAATGTTATTCTTTCCCTTACACGTCCGCAATTTATATTCCAGGATTTTCGTTCTAGGTTTTGAATACATCATACTAAGTAAACTCGCAATAACATGTAGATTCACAACCCCATGTAGAGACTCACAACACTATACAGTATATACTCACAACATTAAACAGGCTCGCTGTGTGTGTGTACTCATACCCCCTCCAAGACTCAAGGAGTAGACTCACACGGCGTAGCTCACAAGGAGTTATGTAATGGTGTTCACTAGAGAGGTGGGCTGGAGGGAGGGCACAGGGAAGCCATTAGCAGTGAGGGAATTAGTAACGAACGGCGGCCCTCCTTATTTAAATTATCATCCTAATACCCGAAAACCACACACGGGAAAAAAAAGACTCTAGGTATTTACTTTTTTGTTTGTTTTAAAGTTATGGAAAATAAATTCAACTTGACTGTTTTCGTACTTCTTAGGCTTCGAGATGTTAATAATAATAATAAATAATAATAATATTAATAATAACAATAATAATAATAATAACATTATTAATAATAACAATAATAATAAAAAAAATAATAATAAAAAAAAATAATAATAATAATAATGAGGTCAAACACTCAACGTTTATTTTGTTTCATTATAATATTTACAGGATTAAGTTATACTGTATAGCATAACTGATATACAAATTAAAAATAAATAAAAAAATATCAGTATCCTGTCATCATTTGAAGGTCCTCCCTGCCTCTCGGGTGAAACTTAGATACTGATGTTGCTTAAGGTGAAAACTGAACACTTCCAGTTTCAACTTTCTACAGAAGATTATTGGTATGACCGGAGTGACCGCGTGTTAAATAAAACTTTGGTCCGTGATCCTCGAGCGAAAATTTCCACTTTCAGTAATACAAAGACCGAATACTGAGGGATGACGATGAAATTTCACCCAAAACTGGTGATCTGAGAACTAAATAACTATCACTGGTTCACTTGAGGAATGACACAGTTCATGATTTGGAAAGTGTCACAAAAGCATCGAGTTTCTACCGCAACTTGAAGATAAAATTCTCACAAAATTTTACCGAGTTTAGTTATACTGTATATTGCACCGACTCCTCCACACACTTCTTCTTCACATTCATCGTTTATAAACTCTTAGTGTCAAACATTCATTTATCTTTCTCACTTTTTCTGTTTCTTTTCCATCCCAAATCTCTGTAACATCTGATTAATAATTTCTTCGTATCTGCCTTTTCCATTTTCCACTGTCCTCGTCAACCGAGGGTCCAGCATCTCAAAAGCCTCGTATGTTAGCTCTCTTCCTCTCATTATAGATAATACCTCAAGTTACGTCAGTCTCTCATTACAATTTTCAAGCCAATTTGGACGTTATTTTTGTTTGTTACTTGAGTAAGCCAGTTAGTGGAATTCTAAGCCAGTTAGCCGAGTTCTTACATCTTCCGAACGACGTGAATTTACGAACCTTGGGAAGCCGAGTCCAACTGCATCTTTTTCCTTGTAGGTAACTTTTTTCGGTACTATTGCATGTATCTTTCATGTTCTCATTCCACATTCCATCTTTCACTAAATTCACTATTTATTCCTCCCTTATGAACGTTTCTCTGCCATTCAGGAGATCATTTCGCATCACTCTCGCTGTCCCTAATGGCTGCCGTTCTTTAGATCACTTCAGCTAACCTAAGAGCTGCAGTAATTTACCTGTCTTTCGGCACTCGTAAATCTATTTCGTGAGTTCTGTTCCGGTACTTGGTGTAATATTTCAGTGCTTACATTATCCTAACACGTTTTGCATGTTTACTCTGCTTTCTAGGCCATTAAGTTTGTTCCTTTGCTTTAGTGAGACATAAAAAAAAGACGACGTTTATTCCAATATATTACACGCGGTGGAAAATACGACAAATACAACGTGTGCTTGAACATTCGGGTAACTTATAGTAAAGGTCCAGCAATCACATCTGAAACATCCATGTGGTGATAGTTACACAAATCTGACGTGGTTTATCTTACGAAGTGATTTAGTTTTTAATAAAGAAAAATATCATCCAATTATTTATATGTGGAGGGGAAGCTGAATCCCCCACCAGTGACCATGAGACTACTTCCCATTTGTATTTACGTATTGCTAATTTTTTCTCGCTTTCTTCTCCTTCCTCTCTCTATCCTCATTCTTCTTCTTCACTTAAAAACAGAGAGAGAGAGAGAGAGAGAGAGAGAGAGAGAGAGAGGAAAAGAAGAAGAAATAACTCCACAGGTCATAAGTTATGATCATCAAGGCTCATGACAACTACGAACTGAGGCAGATACATAATTGAGTGAGGCGGGTCATGTTGCCTCGAATATTCCATGTGGTAAGGCGAGCTTCAAAGTATTTTTTCAGAGGCAAGCAGTGAGTATCTCTCCACTATATGAAGATTCTCTCGCTTACAATAACGAATTATGATCAAGGAAAAGTTTGTTGGCTAACGAATATTAACTATTTTCTTCATCAATTCTAATTTCAAAGGAACCAATTTTATCATATTTTACCCTCAATGATTTATGTCAGCATTATTGAGTGATCAGTGATAATGAACATACTATGAAAAGGTTCTTTATATTCCAACCAACCAATTAAGGAGTATAATTAATTTTAACAATTCTACCACCCCAAACATTTATGTTATGCAAATTGCCGCACAGTAATATTTTTAGAGATGAGAAAGAGCAATGGTATTTATTTTGACGAATTGAGAATTAGTTGCCTCATTAGGTTTCATATGGCTACCAACTCCCTTTAAGGAACTTTCATTAGTCATTTATTTAGGACCTTCAGATGGTTACACGATAAATTAATGAAAAACTTAAATAATCTTTAAAATTCAATTGTTAAAGCGTACATTTAACATTGGAAGGTTATTGGTAGTCATGCAGGCGTTACAGTGACGACGGAGAGCGAGGTTGGGTTGGGTTAGGTTAGGTTAGGTTAGGTTAGGTTAGGTTAGGTTAGGTGTGTGGTTCGTGTCATCTATTTTCAAGAATGGTTTATCGTCGTGGCGAGTGTCAATACATGGGGCGCTGCCTTGTATATAGAGATTTGCAATTTATTTCTGCATTCACAATTCTTTTTTCTTATTTCTCCCTCACCAAGTGTATATACTACAGTGTATTAAACCATAACCTGAATATCCTGTCCAGAAAAAGTGAATATTTTGGTCACTTTCCTATTATTTAACATTTTACTAAGTAACAAAAGGAACAACAAAGGTAACAGTTCGCCCTCATACCTACTCTAGCGTATAACAATGGATGATAAGCGTGTTGTAATCTCAGCTTAGTCAGGTTTAAGTTTTGGGTGTAAAGGGTCCAGAAAATCCTCCCTTAAACTGGCATGCTTTTGTACTAATATATTCAGGTTTCAATGTTTCACTCTTGATTTTTATGAAATCTTTGGCTTGAGCAAATTCCAAGATAAAACGTGACACACACACACACACACACACACTACTGTATACATCTAAAAGTACACACATGGTCATAACGCTGCTTGGCCCGTACTGACAACCCCACGCACACACATCACTACATCCTTGACCACCGAAGGGTCAAGACGTACCTGGCGCTCCTCTCGGAGCAGCCAGGTCAACTGTTAAGTTGGCCCATACCAACCCCCTCCCTTGAACCCTCCTCCCCACCGGAATATCAACAAGTTCTCGCCAGAAGTTACAATTTCATTTGGAAAGGAACGGAACCAGTGTTAAACAGAGGTGAACAGTAGTGAACAGTGCTTAAGTCAGTGAGAACAACTCAACGGTAACAGTCGTACCCAAGTTAACCTTCACACAATGAGGTCCCAGGTACCCAGTGATAACGGCCCGTGAGACCCAACAACAACCACGGATGTGTTAATCCGTCTACGATAGGAAGGCCTAAGACCAAACCTCACTCATATAACACCATCTGTGAGGGAATTACTCATGTGAGGGAATTACTACACCACATGTCCCTCATAACACCATCTGTGAGGGAATTACTACACCACGTCAAGCCCCTCATCACACCATCTGTGAGGGAATTACTACACCACGTCGGGTTCTCATAACACCATCTGTGAGGTAATTACTACACCACGTGAGGTCCCTCATAACACCATCTGTGAGGGAATTACTACACCACGTGAGGCCCCTCATAACACCATCTGCGAGGGAATTACTACACCACGCCAGGTCCCTCATAACACCATCTGAAGGAACTACTACACCACGTGAGTTCCTCCTAACACCATCTGGGAGGGAGTTACTACACTACGAGTTTGCTGTTCAACACCTACATTAATCTGTATGTTCACTGTATGTTCCTTTACCTTTCTATAATGAAGGCTTTTGTTAAACCACCAATGTGTGAAATAAGTCATTTGTGTCCAATGTATATTTTCAGCCTTCGGGCTGCAGAATTTTTTCAATAAACCGTTAATTATTATTATTATTATTATTATTATTATTATTAGCACTTTACGTCCCAGAATAAAAAAAAACAATACATATTATTTAACATTTAGTGTAAAACATCGCTCAGTCCATCATATTCCAACCTTAATGCCGTTAAAGGTAAGAAAATCTCATATGATAAATTATATTCAGCAGACGGAGAATTTATGACCTTCAGTGGTGTGATTTTAGAATAACTAAGAAATTTGACCCTTAAAAAAAAAGGAAAGTACTTTCATTCATTACTTGTACACAGCGACACTGCCCACAACTGTATTCATGCAAGGTATTTTTTCCCCTCATGAGTATAGAAAACGGGAAGCTTAACACCGAAGAAAACGGGTTATTTACAAGTATCATATATTTATACAAGAAGATTTAGAATAAAGTATTGCGTATGCATTATTAAGTTATGTATATTTTAGTTATATTAATGTCATAAATCCAGGTAAATCATTCGTATTATATATATTTAAATATGTATACTGTATATATGCATTTAAGAAAATCTCATTCCAACAATGATTCATGTTGTTCAGGAAGGAGTCAAGAGGACGGGGGTTATGGGGGTAAGGGGAGTTGGGGATTGATTTTGCCGCTTGCAACGGCTACTTTATTGTGCACCCCACACTCTTCCTGTGAGCGGTAGCGCAAAAGGATTACAGAGTAGAGTTTACAAAGGGTCATAATAATTAACCCCCGTTGTCAGGATATTATGGCACTGAAAGTTACACAGTATTTCATTTACATTATTTGTTTAGTTCTATACATAAAGGGTAACTTATTCACAAATGAGTGAGTACAGGCGTGTGAGGCAGTATGTCTGGCCTCACACTTTGGTATTCACATTTACGTGAGAGGTATTCAAGCACATTGCGTATTTGGTTCTGTACATGAGAATTGATATAGTTACTAAGTGCATAAAAGTGGATACAATCTTAATATGTCGGCTATCTTGCCATTAGAGATGAAGTGTTGTGCCATTTCACACACAGTGTGCTTGGACCTGTCCGGAGTTGGGGAGTGGTTGGGGGAGGGGTGGTTGAGGTTAGGTTAGGTTAGGTTAGGTTAGGTTAAGTGGTTGGGGGAGGGGTGGTTGAGGGGAGGTGAATGTGGTGGAGGGGTAGGGATGTGTTGGGGGGGGTGGTGAGGGCATAGGTGAAGGGGATGGTTCTCTGATGCCTTGACCACACACACACGCACACACCATCAACTATGAATACATATCTGAGTGTACACGAGTTATTACCATCCATACAGTGTGAATTGTAGAATCCCTCACAAAATTTTCCTGGAAGTTGTTGATGCAAATATCGGACGTTTGATATGAAATGTTGGATAAATAGGAAAATGAATAAAGGCTAAATGGATTAACATGGATCCTTCCCTCCTAAAGGTTATTGAATATGGAAGAGAGTAAAATATAAATATGTAGTGTAGATGTTCATGATTCATACCCATCTGACGTCAACACAAGGCATCAGATATAATTGAGGGGACGGATGGTGATAAGGGAAGGGAATGGCTTACTCTCTCACTCACTCCTCGTTCCACGTTAATAATTACATGTTTGTCTATGTAACTTATGAATAGTTTCAGTACCATCTCTTCTGTTGTTATTAAAGGTCAACTTCCATTGTGATATTTGAAGGTACTCACTAATTGCAACACAAGAAGGTAGTTATATCATCTGTATCTCTGCTTCCTCTGTTACAGTGTGGATTTCATTATTACAGTGGTATATGATGCCAGGTTAAGAGGTTTATAGGTGTTGGGGAAACTTCTCTGAAATTCTTGAAAACTGGGGAAGCAACACATGAAGTGTTTATTATGATGATAATATTATCTTTCCCGCTGTGACACTAAACAGCAGAACAGTTTCCCCCAAAAAGCTTCAGAAATTAGAGTTCTATCTAGTTGACCGCAAGGGAAATAAGTATCGATGGAAATTCCTTTAAACACTCCAGGTACAGTACAGATCATCAATACCTGAAACTCGTCTTAATAAATTCACACAATGTACTCCACTAATGATGTAAACAATTCCTTATTGACAAAATTTAAGATGCTATATAAAATTTTCAATATAGATAATATAGAAAATCAGCCAAAGAGATAAGGAAACAAATGCTTTATGATACACCGCCCAGATGCACTAAATTAAGATTCAAATTGAAATAAAATTAAATATGTTTAAAAATTGTCTACGTCACAGGTTCATTTTCTGTAAATACTCGAGATATAACGTGGTACTGTGACCCTCAGAACACTTCACTATTGCTGAGTGCACATACTGCTCTCTCTCTACGTTTTATGTGCATATATTACGGCAATTGCTGGACATGTCATGCGTGGGGTGCATAGAGAGACAGAGAGCATGAGTGAGAGAGAAAGAGAGAGAGAGAGATGAAAACAAAGAGAAAGTCGAGCAGACAGGTAGACAGCTGGACAGATAAAGAGACAAGAATGATAATCGATAAAGATGAGAATTCTCATACAGTTTCATATCGTCAAGTGAGGAACATATTATATTCCCTCATACCGTAGAGACCAGAACCTCGAACCTCGTCCTGTTATGACACGTCAGATTAATTATTGTGATGACACGAGACTCCCCCTCCTATCTTCTCCTGCACCTACTGTACTTTCCTCCTTTCCTTCCTACGAAAACTCTGTCACTCTCTCTCTCTCTCTCTCGTCTCCCCTCCTCCTCTGATGCACCATTTTCTCGCCATCCATCCCTTTTCCGTCCTACTTCCCCTCTTACCATTAATTCCCTTTGTTCCCCTCTACCGCCATTTTCCCCGTTCTTGCGTCCTCCCCTGAGAGATATATTCTCTCCCTCTTCTCTTATGCACACTCTTATTACTTTATCTCCACGTGCCTTTCTCCGAGCCAACGTGTAATTCCACTTTATTTCCCTTCCTCCTCTTTCCCTCACGTTTTGCCTATTCTCGCCCCCCTCAATACAGTAATCCATGTATGTATCTTTTGTGCCTTCCAGATAACCCTAATTTTCTATCGTTCTTTTCTTTCTATAGATGTATTCCCTTAACATTCGAGACCTTCTTCTCATATACCTCCTTCCTTCCCCTTTATTCCTTCTCACGTAATTCCCCAACTTGTCTTTAACGTTCTCCTAGGTACGATTGAAAATAACCTTCCTTCTTTCTTTCTTTCTCATTCGCCTCTCGTACTTTCTTCCCTTTCATCATCTCTTTCCCTTTCTTTCTTCTTATTTTACTTCTTTGCTACCTGTGTGCTTCACCCTCTCCTTCCTATTGTGCCTAACCGCTTCTCTATACATTCTCCTTCCTCTCTAAGTATCTTCTCTGAACCTCTTCCCCCTCTGTTCCTCTCCTGTCTACTCTTCATCTCTTCTCTTAATCTACAGCAAGTTTTCTCTAGTCCCTTCCTTCTCTATCACCCCCTTTCAACCTTTTATCCATCTGTCTACTAATTCCCTTTCTCTATTTCCCTACCACTAACTATTCATGTTTCATTCGCTTCCTTGTTTCTTTACCCTTGTTGTTACCTCTCTCTCTCTCTCTCTCTCAACTTACGATTCCATTAACCTTGCTCACCTCTCCTGATGCCCCCCCCCCCACACACACACCTTGGTCTTGAGATGGTTGAGGTTTCTTATGTAGATGAGCCACTTGTAGTGCCACTGCTATGGGCGCTGTTATCAATAATGCAAGTGTGTATGCAAATGCAATCTACAATAAGCATGAGGTATTGTGTTTGGGGTGTGTGTGCGTCTGTGTGTGTCTGGTGTGTGTGTGCGTCTGTGTGTGTCTGGTGTGTGTGTGTGTGTGTGTGTGTGTGTGTGTGCGCGTGTGTGTGCGTCGTGTGTGCGTCTGTGTGTGTGTCTGGTGTGTGTGTGTGTGTGTGTGTGTGTGTGTTTTTCAACCACCAAACACCTTACCCATTTTGTCCATACTCTTTGCCCAATGTTTTCTGTTTGTCTTGTTTGCCTCTCACAGAACCACACGACCACACATCCCTCCCCGTGTGTTTTCTACCAGCTGGTCTTCCTTTTGTCACTCTGGTAGTCTTTCTCATTCTATTTAAGTATTCTATCTGATATTTCATATAAAGACCAACATTAAAGACAAGATGAAGGGTGATAAAAGTTTTCCTAAGTCCCACCTCTTCTCCATTTGTTAGACTCCGTTTTCTATCGATTGTTACGACTATTGATTTTTTTTTAAGTTTGGTTTATGAATGATAAGTATATTAATAGGGGACATAATTCCTTGATAAAATTAACTCGTAAGTCATAAGATATAAACTCATTAAAAAGTCGAGGTATTTACATGTATTTTAATTTATTTTTTATTGCAATTTTGTATTTCTTCCCATAACACAAGCAACAAATAATCCACCGTCTCACAGATCACGTCAGGGCTACAGACATACCGACACCAACTAAATGTATGATAGTCGCATCTGACAGCAACATCATCAGGGCGAGATTGAAACGCCTCAGAGCCTCGGCGGATGTGATAAACAAACTCAATAAAACGACGACTCTTATTGGTCCCTTGCTCAAATGACGTCACATGCAGTTGCCAAGATGATATTATTAGATATTATTAATTAAAACTGACTAATGGAATTTTTTTTTTCAACTTGTCTTCACGATCAATATTTTTTTTTAATTTTAACATTAATATTACAGCAAATTTTAAATATATATATATAGAAAATTCATTATTAATATTTTGGTGGTTCTAAGGGCCGGATTGATAGTCATTACGAAGCACAATGCCAATTGATAGTGTTCGTGCTGGTCTATTAATAGTCATCCCGATAAACGAGGTATCGGAAGGGAACCTTGTGGTAAACAGACCTTGACGTCACATGGTGTAGGGACTGATTATGTTTACGCAGGTCACCACCATATCCCCCCCCCCCCTTGCTGTACGAGTCGTGGGGAGGGAATGTGTAGGGGGAACTGTCTGTGCCTCTCCCTCCTCCTCACCCCTCCTTCGCCCTCCATATCTGCCTCCCTTTTGAACCTTCTCCTCTGTAACCAGGCTCATTGTACTCCCTTTCCTCCCCATCTCTCTTCCTTCCACTACTACTCCCTCTCTATCTCCCTCGTTCGCCCTCTCTATCTCCCTCGCCCTCCCTATTTACCTCCCTTCCTGCCACCTTCGTCATCAGCTCCACTTACACATAATTCAGGGGATACGTTTCACAGGTTCCTATTTATGAAAACTAATTAAAAAGGAAAACGACCATTATTTTTAATGAATTATCAGCCAGATTACCCAGCGAACATAAATTCATAATTTATTATTCAGTTTAAATTATCTACCACATTACTCTTATTTTGTAAAAGATATTTACCATACATCCACCGGCGGAAAACATGTAGTAAAGATTGTCACGGTTTTCCATCTGTTCTGGTTATTATACAGGTAAGTCTTTGTTGAGGTCATTAAACAGGTAAGTCTCTGTTGTTGTCAATAAACAGGTAAATCTCTTCGTTGTGGTCATTAATAAAACAGGTAAGTCTCTGTCTTCGACTCGTAAGCATAGAATCATCAGGACATCAATTCCCTTCTTTACTCACTATTCTTGTGGTTATTTCTCTCATTTTGTTCCTCCTCCCATGTTTAGCTGCTACGCCTATCTCAACATTCAATATTCCTTTGCTCCCTTTCACAATAATAAATTTAAATATTTCCCATCAGATACGACGTCCTGTAGTAGTTCTTCTTCTGTCACAAAGTTCAATCTTCGCCATCCATTACTCAATTTCTCATTTTAAACAATTCTGGCGTTTCCCACGAGTTCCTACGCTATCCCATCATTTAGTATTTCTTTTACTCTTTCTTCTATCTCCCGTTCCCAGAAGTTGCATGCATCAATGTGTTTAAAAGTATACATACATTATAAACCTTAAGACAGTTGCTTCTCTTGGTATCTTTCCCTTCAGACATCTACATCCTCATTTAACTTATTTATTCAATTATTATTTCAATTTACATATCATGAATTGTAATTACAATACGCAATAATCGATATAGTTCCCATAACCAACGGTGAACATTAAAAAAAAATGTTTAAAATACAATTACATATAGTATTTTTTGGGGGCTGTCATTTTTATTTTTGGTATTGTAAAAGCAAATATTAATTAGTGTAAACAAATTTATTATCAGTAAAAAAATATATCAGTGACTGGTAAAAAATTTAAATTGTCTTTGGTGTCAATTGATGTCATGAACTCCTCTCTCAAAAAAAAAATCATATTCACATGTATATGACCAACAACCATGAAAAGACACCTGCCTTCACCTGTCCCATAAACACCTGTCCTCATTCATCTGAAGGACCAGCACTACCACCAACATCACAATTACAATCCTCACCACCACCACATCACCACCATCGCCACCACCAGCGTGTCGAAAGGCCCAGTCTAGAGTTAATAGTCACGGCAGTAATTAAGATGATAAACTCATTAAGGGATTATTAGCCGAGGACGTGGCCTGGGGCTAACTTGGGTCTCGCTAGGCATTAGTCAAGTCCCATTTGTATGGATTTTTTGTCCCGCTGAGCTTAATTTAATAAACGGCCAAACTTCAAGATTTTTTTTTCGCCGGCGGGC
>NW_024711568.1:0-19282 GCF_018991925.1 Homarus americanus | reverse complement strand
TCCTGTGTTTAGGTTGCTCGCCTGGAATAGGTAGGGTGCCGGTAAAAAACCACAACAAGACTGATGCCACGGAAAACGAATTAAGCAATGACTAGGACAACTGGAAACAGGATACGGGTACGCTCCCTCTTGGGGGGCGTATCCGAAAAACGCAAGGAGGAACTGGGCATACTACTGTGTGCCCAGCTAAACATCAAATTCGCCGCGCTAATTGAAACAAAGGACTCCTACATAGTCCTTTGCCTCGAAGAAAAAGATGTAGATAACATGCTGTCTGTTGAATCAACAAAGAAATTAGAAGAACAAGGGTTCGAAATTGTAATACCACCACAACTACGAGCCAAAAAATCCATAGTAATTAAAAGGGTTGATAAGGACATACTGGTACAATCACCAAGGAATATTGCCAATAATATAGAAGAAAAGAACACATGGGCCAGAGTTGAAGAGGTTGTGCTGATGCCTGGTGCCCCTACCATGATGAAGGTCAGGTTTGCAGAGATCTCCATGGCACAAAAAGCCCTAGAGAATGGACTCTGTATTTCCCACTACCATCTCACAAAGTATCAAATTGAGCAGGAGGAATTTTTTACAATAACACCGTGCTGGAACTGTTATAAATATAATCATCTAGCCATAAATTGTCCACTAAAGGACAAGAAGATCTGCTCCGAATGTGCATCAGAGGGCCATACTTTCAGAGAATGCTGCAACAAAGATAACCCCAAATGCCTGAACTGTGATGGGGAACACCGAACACTAGCAGCGCGTTGTCCCATAAGGAAAGACATAATCAAAAACCTGAGAGAAAAAGAAAGGACAAATAAGAAGATTGAAACAGACCCCAACAAAACATACGCAGCAATCGCAAAGCTACAAGACACCACTACCAAAGTCCTAAATAAAACTAAAGAAAATCCCATCATGCAACCGACATACCTCAATCTAAGTGAAGGATTACCTTTCACAATCCTAGCAAGTATCATCCATGCACACCTTAACAACATTGCAGAACCAGGAAGCTTCGGAAAAACGATCAGAGAAATGTTTGCTGCAAACAATCTACCGGAGGTGAATTTTCCGGACGACGCCCCCTCAACAGAGATATTTAAAATTGTCACAGAGAGTAGCCTGGGAGTAACAAAAGCACAGAAGCACATAACTAAACTAGACACAGAAGAAACCATCATGGAAACAGACCCTATCACCCAAGCAGTCACACCACACCACACCACATCACGCCGCAAATCATCAGGTTCCACAACTCAGCAAGCAGAGAAATTAAAACCTGCAAAAGCTGACCCAACCAAACCGAAAACTAGTAAAGAATCCCTACCTGGCCTTCGTGCCCCCCCACCCTCATCAAGTGATGTGCAACCAGAAGAATTAGGCAACGAAATCGGCATCCGATTCTACTCAGTTAACACACCACCTACAATAACAAATGACAGACTTCTCCAGGAAATAGAGGAAGGCACAGTAAAAGTTACCTACGAAGATGATAGGGTAGAAGAATCCTACATAGAACAACTGATAAATGCAGGACTTATTAACACCAAATACAATAGAATTGAAAGAGTAGATGCAATTAAATTTAAGAAAATCAGAACGGGATTGAAGGAGGAAAGGAGTGGACACTCGCCAGGAGATATACGAGCCAGCAGACACCCTACACCAAGTTCTCGGGACCCACGACTACTCAAAACAAAACATTAAAGATAATCCAACACAACGTCCTAGCCTGGAATTCGGCAAGGAAATCAGAACTCACCAACATATACAGCACATTAGACCCTGACATCATTCTCATCAACGCACATGGTAGGAAAAATAGTGAAAAAATCAAGATCTTTAACTACCATGTACATCAAATGAACATATACAACGAACCACATGATGGCATAGCAATTGCCATAAAACGCAACATACAATATAAAATCATTGACAATTTTCAAAGTAACTTTCTGGCAGCCGAAGTAAATACAACAAGAGGGCCAATAACCATCGGAACTTCATATTTAACATTCAGAAGACCAATATTTCCTACAGGGGACATCTTAAAACTAATGAGGCAAAACAATCCAGCATACTTCATAGGAGACCTCAATGCAAAACACACAACCTTAGGAAACAATGTCAGAAACCCAGGAGGAAAAATCCTCCATGCTCTCATCGATCACGGGACAATAACACACCTCGGGCCCGACTTCGCAACTTACATATCAGCCGGCAACACTGGAAAACCAGACATTGTTTTAACCAATAGACATCACCATCTAAACGTACATCTAAAAGCGGGACCAACAACAACCAGTGATCATCTACCCATAATTGCAACTTTATCCACATCCCCGATACAAATCCCATCAATCCCAAGATTTTCACTCAATAAAGCAAATTGGGAAAATTTTAAATCGGAACTTAGCAACAACGAACCAACACTCCTACACAACAAAGACACAACAGAGATTGATAATTCACTGGATACATGGTACAAAGAAGTAACAACAGCAATGGAAAACAACATTCCAAAAACAACATACCGTACATTACCACATGCACAATTAACACATGAAGAGAAAATGATCCAAACTAGATTCACCAATCTATATGAATACACCAAAACACACGGGTGGAGCAATGACACCACAATATTATACAGGAATCTAAAAGAAGAACTGAAAGACATAAGCAAGAACAAACACAATGAAACATGGAACAAGCTGATCCAGGATACACAAGCAGACTACAAAAATCCAAAAGCATTCTGGAAGAAAATAAAAAACCTAATGGGAACAAACTCGGAAGAAACTAGCTACATAAAGGACAAAAACGGTAGAAAGGTAACAGAACCACACGATAAAGAACCAATATTTAGAGAATTCTGGAAGAACATATTCAGAATAAATGACGAAGACAATAGAAGCTTCTGCCAAGAAACAGAACAGGCAACTAAAACATATTTGAGCCAGAACACAGAGAAATGGAAACCTACCAATAAAATCAACCTCGACTTATTAGACATAAACAACCCAATAATTGCCCCATTAACTAAAAATGATATTGCAAAAACAATTGCAAGTTTCAAGAATAAAGCACCTGGCATAAGCCAAATTAATAAAATCGTACTTCAAAACATTCCTCAGTCTATGATCGAACAGCTCAAAAATATATACAATGCCTCACTTGCAACTGGCTTTTTCCCTACCAAATTTAAATTAGCCAAAATCAGACTCATTCCGAAAGCAGGAAAGAACCATACTCAAGCAGAAAACTACAGACCTATATCATTATTGGAAACACCTGGTAAAATATTGGAAAAAATAATCAACAACAGACTGAGAAATTTTCTAGACCAAGAAAACAAATATAACCCGAGACAGCACGGCTTTCGAAAACACCGAGGAACCAACACAGCAATAGCTCTAATATATGAATCAATTGCAAATGCTGCAAGTAACAGAGACCAATGCAACATAATTCTGAGAGATGTTTCAAAAGCATTTGACAAAGTGTGGCATGAAGGATTGAAGTTAAAAATAATCAAATTGGACATGCCTACCAATATCACAGCACTATTATGTAATTTTTTAGATAACAGACAGGCCAAATTAATAATCGACAACCATCTAGGACAAACCTTCATCCTTCATAGCGGAGTTCCCCAAGGCAGTAATATATCGCCGACGTTATACACTGTATACACGGCAGATATGCCGCAACCACGTCAATCAGAATACATCGCTTACGCAGACGATGTAACACAGATAGTCAGGTACCCGGGAAAGTCCAAACAAATGATGGCTATTAGAACATGCAGAGAAATAGAGGTAATAAACGACTATGAACGTAAATGGAAGATAAAAACCAATGTACAAAAACTCCAAATAATTCACATCGCAAAAACAAAACCATTCCCTATTATTGTTAACAACCAACAAATACCATACGCTGCCAAGGGAAAAACATTAGGACTCAAGATATCCAGATGTGGAATAACACCCCACATTAACGAAAGATTAGCTAAGGCAAGATCACAACTTACTAAGCTCAAAAGATTCCGCCAATTGGAAACCAACACGCAATTGCACCTATACAAAGCACTGATCAGACCACACTTAGAATACCCCCCGATACCTCTGAACACAATCTCAAGAACCAATCAACTCAAATATCAAGCAGTGCAAAATATAGCCCTCAGAAGAGCGGCAAAACACCAACCACCATACACACAAACAGTACAAGACATACACACAGAACACGGCATAGACCCACTCAACATCAGAATACACACCCAAGCAAATGTAATATGGGAAAAAATCGAGCAAGAACAGGATCCCATACTAAACCAACTAATTGAGGAAAACAACAACACATCGCACGGATGGTGGCCTAGAAGCAGGAAAAATGATAACGAAGAACCAGAGCCTCTATATACAAAATAACAACAAAATAACAATAAGAAATAACAATAAAAATAACTAAAAGATGGGGATCATCCCTCCAGTGCCACAAGGACCTGGAGAGACCCCCCTAACAAAATATGCCCTCAGGACACCTTAGAACAACCTAGCTTAGCTTGGCTGAGACCGGCCTTCCCTAACCCCAAGAACCTCTCAACGCAGCACAGTTACGGAAGACAAAAAAACTCGTCTCCGCAAGGTGGATAGCCCACCTGCTGTTAACCTTCTCCTCTACTTCCCACTTCTAAACTTTACCTTGTACTATACCCTTCTCCCACTCTCAGAGCCACTGCTCTCTTCTCTCCATATAATCATCATCATCAGTTTTCAATTCTCTCGCTCCGCGCCACGAGTAACTGTGCCGCCATGCCTCCCAAAACTTCCGGAAAGGCTGCCAAGAAGGCTGGAAAGGCCCAGAAGGCCATTGCCAAGGGTGACAAGAAGAAGAAGCGCAGGAGGAAGGAAAGCTACAGCATCTACATCTGCCAGTACTGGAAGCAAAAATTCCCCGACACAGGAGTCTCCTCCAGTTGGCGTCCATCATGAACTCTTTTCGTGAACGATTCGAGCGCATCAACCAAAGGTCGCCGAGGCTTCTGCCTGGCGCACTACAACAAACGCTCCACCATTACAAGGCGGGAAATCCAGACAGCTGTCCGACTCTTGCTGCCCGGTGAACTGGCCAAGCATGCCGTGTCTGAGGGCACCAAGGCTGTCACCAAGTACACCTCTTCCAAGTAAGAGGTTACTTGTGCACAACAAACACGCCATCCCACTACTACAACTTAATCGGCTCCATCGGAGCCACAGTTACATGTTAAAGAGACAGTTACCGACAGTGATATATTGAGAGGGAAATAAAAAAAATAAAATTATAATAATCTGCATTCTCTATTGGCGTAGAAACAGGACTAAATCGAAACATAATAAATAAATAAATAAATTCTGCGTGGAGTACTTTTACACCCACTGCAAAGTGACATACATGGAGTGTTTTTGGGCTTCATTTCTTGTTTGCAGCATGCCTATTTCATGTAAAAAAAAATTTTATTTTATTTTATTGTATGTTCTTTTATTTTATTTATTTCTTTACTTACTTATTCTTTATATATTTATTTGTTACTAGCTCTTGTTTGTTGCACCCACCCACCTCCCGAATTGATGACCTACTATACAATCGTACCTCCACGAATGTTACCAACTTACCGTTAGGCGATTTGGGTAACCGAAATTAACGCTCTCCGTCCACCAACCATTTCGATTGTCATGAAAATTATCTTCAGAACAGTTCTTTGGCCCTGAGAAGGGCCGAGTTATAGATGTCTGGTAGGTTTTGTTGTGCTTTTTGTTTTTCCCCAAGGAAGAGGACTTAAGCACGCTCTCCGCGGATTCGCCGGGCCAGCTGGATGTCCTTGGGCATGATGGTAACGCGCTTGGCGTGAATGGCACACAGGTTGGTGTCCTCGAAAAGACCCACCAGGTAAGCCTCAGAGGCTTCCTGCAGAGCCATGACGGCAGACGACTGGAAGCGCAGGTCAGTCTTGAAATCCTGGGCGATCTCACGCACCAGGCGCTGGAAGGGCAGCTTCCTGATGAGTAGCTCTGTGCTCTTCTGGTAACGACGGATCTCACGAAGGGCGACGGTTCCGGGCCTGTAACGATGGGGCTTCTTGACACCACCGGTGGCTGGGGCGGACTTGGGAGCTGCCTTGGTGGCAAGCTGCTTCCGTGGAGCCTTGCCTCCAGTGGACTTGCGGGCAGTCTGTTTAGTACGGGCCATCTCGACGACGAAATAGTAAATACGGGCGGCCTGGCAGGCGGGCGGGCTTATATACAGACATTCTCCACCTCAGTGGCCACCTCATTGGCCACGAGTGCCGCATGCGTCATCCGCAAGCTACGCCCCACCTCCAAGAGGGAGGGACGGCCTTGGATGAACGATACTACCGCTGCGCCCACAGCACGCCACCTACTCCCACCAAACCGTGGGCGAAGCCACACCAGGACCACCTGTAGTAGCAACCACAACAACATGACTGGACGAGGCAAAGGCGGCAAGGGACTTGGAAAGGGTGGCGCCAAGCGTCATCGTAAGGTGCTTCGTGACAACATCCAGGGTATCACCAAGCCCGCCATTCGTCGTCTAGCTCGGCGTGGAGGTGTTAAACGTATATCCGGCCTCATCTACGAGGAGACCTGCGGCGTCCTCAAGGTGTTTCTGGAGAACGTCATCCGTGACGCCGTCACCTACACCGAGCACGCAAAAAGGAAGACCGTCACCGCCATGGATGTGGTTTATGCCCTGAAACGGCAGGGCCGCACCCTTTATGGTTTTGGTGGTTAATCAACCTGATGGACGGGCGCACACCACCACCACCACCACGACAAACAAATATACGGACCTAATTTTAGGTCCACATTTAAATCGCTAAAGAGTTGGTTAGACACTGAGTAAATCGTTGAAAATATATCCAATAACATGATCCTCTATAATTCTGGACTTGTGGTATGAGTATAGGTTGTGTGTGAACGTGTTGGAACCACTTCCTAATAATTGTCAGTCAGTCAGTCAACATTCACCTAACCTCCAGGTACCTCACCTAACTTCCTGTAGCGTCACCGAACCTCACGAAATGTAACCCAATGTAGTTTATAATCTATCCTAACATGACATAACATAACCACGCACTATATTACTTCGGTAAGAGTAATGAGTTTTAATACGCAAAGTTGCAGTTATCATTCATTCATACATACATACATACATACATACATACATACATACATACATACATACATAACATGCTAGTGGCAGGGGGGGATTGAAGTGAATTCTAGGAGGATAGAATAGGTGCAGTGGCTAAACAGCGCTTGCGTGAGGGACTTTAAGCAGCAACTCGCCTGGATGCGGCAGGATAGAGTCAGGTCAAGCGTCCGGTGCATGTTGGGTTCCGCCATGGTTTCTCAGTGTTTGGTCGGCTTGATTGTGTGTGTTGTTTTCTTGTTTGGAGGAAATGTCTTGGTATTCTTCTTCTTAGCTTGAAGTTGATTTTCTTCTAACTCTCCTCCTCTTGTTGTTCGTCTTCCTCGTGTCTGCTATCATTCTGTAAAGACTCTATATATGTATGTAGGTATGAGTGAGTAACAGTTGCCGGTTACAGTGATACTTCATATTCGCTGGTGTTGTACTGTATGGCTTCGGTATTTCTTAATATACAAACGGCACCGTTAGGGGATTGAGGTATTTAAAAACCAGCCTACATTACTTATATATAGACATAAATAATGTGGCTTGGACAATAATGACGACTACTCTCTCCTACCTTCCCCAAACAAGGGCTTTTCGAAAGTATACATTGGACACAAATGACTTAGTACATCATACATTGGTGGTTTAACAAAAGCCCTCATTAGAGAAAGGTGAAGGAGCACACAGTGAACATACAGATTGATGTTTGCACGCGTAGATAATGTAAGGTGAGATGTTAAACACCAGACACGTAGTGTAGTAACTACCTCACAGATGGCGTTATGAGGGGCCTGATGATGTAGCAGTTACCTCACAGATGGTGTTATGAGGAACTTCACATGATGATGCTGTAGCAAAACATTCACCACGTGGTGTCGTAGCATCTTGGGGACACCACGTGGTCCACATGACTCACTCATTCAAGTGGGTGAGGTGTGGTCCCAGGCCTCTCTATCGTGGAGTCTCAGGGGAAGTATAACCGGGTACCTGGGACCTCACTGTGTGAAGGTGGTTAGCTAGCTTGGGTAAGACTCAACTGCCGAGTTGTTTTTCACTGAGTTAAGCACTGTTCACCACTATTCATCACTGGTTCCATTCCTTTGCCAAATGAGATAGTACCTTATGGCAAGAACTTGTTGATAGTCCGGTGGGGAGGAGGGTTCAGGGGAGTGAGTTGGTATGGGCCAACATATAAATAATAATAATAATAATAATAATTAACGGTTTATTGAAAGAGATTGGCAGCCAGAAGGCTGAAAATATACAGTTACATATTTGGGGAATGGGTTACGAATTACAAATAATATACAAGTAACATGAGTGACACAAATAAAACATATAATAACTAGCTGGGGAAAAGCTCAAACTACAGTTCATTTCAACATAGTGACAGTGCAAGGAGTAGTGTTTACTGGGAGTGAGTACACTGATTTATTACAAGTTATCGATAATTTTTACAATGGTTGGGACTGGGCTGTTCTTATAGCGATCAGTTCGTGCACGTATGGGCTGGGCTGGATGCGGTTGTGGTGTCGAAGAGCAATTCTCGGACTAGGGATCTCAGGTGGTAGTAGGAGGCGGTGTCGGGGATGGTGTAGAAGCTTCTTACCAAATTTGCAGATGAGGTCGTGGTGATGGTCAGTGAGAGTCTAAAGGGTCAGTGTGTTGAGCGCTTCTTGATATGTGGAGTAGGAAGGGTAGAGAATAATCTTGCATGGCCTCTTTTGCACTTTTTCGAGGTGTTTACGTTGTGTGGCATTTAGGGAGGAAGACCAGGTGGAGGAGGCATAGGTGAGCTTGGGAAGTATGAATGTTGTGTAAACACTGAGGAGCTCGTGTGCAGGAACACCGAGGGACTTGAGTCGGCGTAGGAGGTGGAGACAGAAACTGGAGGATTTGATAACTTCACTGACGTGTGGTTTCTAATTTAGTTTGTTGTCTATATGTATGTGTGTGTGTGTGTGTGTGTGTGTGTGTGTGTGTGTGTGTGTGTGTGTGTGTGTGTGTATACTACTGTACTTTTTAGATCCTCCTACGCAACCTAACTTATTATAGTTAAGTATAGTAGGCTATACACTATTTTGTTAGTATGTGTTATAAAATGAAATTGCATGTTATTATTATTAATATTATTATTATTAGTAGTAGTAGTAGTAGTAGTAGTAGTATTATTATTATTATTGTTATTATTATTACCTGCTAATATAATACTAAGTTGCCCGCCAGATTTCCTCAGAGATGGGAGGAGCACATTGGTGGCGGTGTTGTTTATACTCCGCCCGATTACTGATTCTTATTCACCGAGCCAGAGCTGGCGGGCGGCGTGTTATGTGCCACGTTTTGTTTCCCATTGGGCGTACCGCTCAGCTGGGGAGTAGGAGATTTCATAAAAAGAAAGTTTGAGTGGAGAGCACACCTTTTCCTTCACATACAGTTATCTTAGACCATCTACTAGTATAATAGTTTGCACAAAAATACTCTACACTCTTTCTAGGTTATTGTTATGTTGTTTTTTTTTTTTTTGACTTCTCATCAGATTGTGCATTCAACTAATATACACTATTAGTGTGTTTATTATTATGTTTTATAGTATTATTTCGTATAATATTGGGTAACACAATTATAGTCACTAGTATAGTATATTATTGGGGGTTTATAGCAGTTTGTGGTCTAATAGTATCATGCTTTATGAGTGGTGTTCTATGTAGTGATGATTAGGCAATAAAATATGCTTTGGGTGTTTATAGCAGTTTTTGTGGTCTACTAGTATCATGCTTTATGGGTGGTGTTCTATGTAGTGATGATTAGGCCATAAAATATGCTTTTGGTTTATTGCTAACAAAATATACTTTGCTCTACCGCTGTCGTGCAAAACATGGTGAAACTTACATACACCGTTAATAAAGTATTCATGGAAGAAGAAGAAGAAGAAGAAGAAGAAGAAGAAGAAGAAGAAGAAGAAGAAGAAGAAGAAGAAGAAGAAGAAGAAGAAGAAGAAGAAGAAGAAGAAGAAGAAGAAGAAGAAGAAGAAGAAGAAGAAGAAGAAGGAAGAGGAAGAATTGTGGAGGGAATGAACAGTGAGACAATGTAAAGCCTCCGGGATGGCGGCAGCGTTTCTGTTATTAATATATAATAAGACAATAGGAAAATATGTTGTTGTCTCTACCTGTATTATTACCTTTGCGATAGCATGGTTCAATTTTGGGAGGACATAGGAAGGAGCAGGAGGTTAGGAAGGGATTTGTAGTGGGAGAGAGAGTGTCTGTGATCCTCGGGTCACCACTCCTCGGATTGTGTCAGTTCAAGTTTAGAAGCTCCAACAACTTTCCCTGAATACGAATTGGCAACCTTTCGATTTACAACAGGTACCTACTTACTGCTACAGTAGGTAGGTGAACAGGGACCAAGGGGGCTAGGAAGAGTGTCCAAACAACTTGCTCCTGCCTGCCTGTGTGATGTAGTCGTGGCCAGAATTAGGTTAGGATACAGACACATCTGGCTAGTTAGTAACGCTGTACCCATAAAGGAACACTCAGCATGTAAACTTGGTGATACACCTTTAAAGCACTACTATATTATTGAATGGGACACTGTCAAAGACTTCAGGCCACCTCACTTATTGTATCTTGAACTATGTCATTACTTCATTGAGGACATTACATTCTTGCTTTTTATCCCAAATTGGCTAGCCCACACTGGTAAATGTGTACTGTACTGTCAATGAATCTGATGTATTTCTTTGTGTATGAACCTGACTGAAAATAAGGTCGCCTCCCTGGCTGCTGCTGCTGCTTCTTGCGCCCTTCTAAGTCCCGTTTAAGTCCCCCACCCCAGGCCCCCACAACCGCCCTTCACATCTACACCATTCTAAATCAATTTCACTCTATTTCCACAATACTATGCTAATTTGACGTAAAATAGAGTGTTATCCTGCAAAACGTTGATGTCGTATATTTCTCTCTTTAAGTGATATCCTGTGGCTCCGAAAGGAGCCTGTTTGGTTAGGTTGTCTTGTGTGAACGAACCTTGGGTTCTTATTTCTTCTCTGTCTTCTTGTGGAGGAGCACAGCTTGGATGTTAGGAAGGACACCCCCTTGGGCAATGGTGACTCCAGACAGAGCTTGTTCAGCTCTCGTCATTGGTGAATGGCAAGGTTGAAGATGACGATAATGCGGTCTTCTTGTTGTCGGCGGCGTTACCGCCAGCTCGAGCACTTTGCTGCCAGGTACTCCATGACGGCTGCAAGGTACACAGGGGCACCTGCACCAACGCGCTCAGCATAGTTGCCCTTACGCAAGAGACGGTGGATTCTACCCACGGGGAACTGGAGTCCGGCCCTGCTAGAACGTGACTTTGACTTGCCCTTCACTTTGCCTCCCTTGCCGCGTCCTGACATGTTGCTGCTGCTGCTTTTCGTGATAGGAGTTAAATTTCCGCCCGCCACCTTGGTCTTTTATACCAAGCTCAGGATCAGGCCAGGTGGCCGTCTCGCGGACCCAACCAATGTAAGAGAGCCGTAGCTGCAGCCAGTCTGATCCTGAGCGGCCCGCCCGGTATATAAGGAAAAGTTAGTCGGGCCAGTTTTCAATTCTCTCGCTCCGCGCCACGAGTAACTGTGCCGCCATGCCTCCCAAAACTTCCGGAAAGGCTGCCAAGAAGGCTGGAAAGGCCCAGAAGGCCATTGCCAAGGGTGACAAGAAGAAGAAGCGCAGGAGGAAGGAAAGCTACAGCATCTACATCTACAAGGTACTGAAGCAAGTGCACCCCGACACAGGAGTCTCCTCCAAAGCTATGTCCATCATGAACTCTTTCGTGAACGACATCTTCGAGCGCATCGCTGCCGAGGCTTCCCGCCTGGCGCACTACAACAAACGCCCCACCATTACAAGTCGGGAAATCCAGACAGCTGTCCGACTCTTGCTGCCCGGTGAACTGGCCAAGCATGCCGTGTCTGAGGGCACCAAGGCTGTCACCAAGTACACCTCTTCCAAGTAAGAGGTTACTTGTGCACAACAAACACGCCATCCCACTACTACAACTTAATCGGCTCCATCGGAGCCACAGTTACATGTTAAAGAGACAGTTACCGACAGTGATATATTGAGAGGGAAATAAAAAAAATAAAATTATAATAATCTGCATTCTCTATTGGCGTAGAAACAGGACTAAATCGAAACATAATAAATAAATAAATAAATTCTGCGTGGAGTACTTTTACACCCAATGCAAAGTGACATACATGGAGTGTGTTTGGGCTTCATTTCTTGTTTGCAGCATGCCTATTTCATGTAAAAAAAAATTTTATTTTATTTTATTGTATGTTCTTTTATTTTATTTATTTCTTTACTTACTTATTCTTTATATATTTATTTGTTACTAGCTCTTGTTTGTTGCACCCACCCACCTCCCGAATTGATGACCTACTATACAATCGTACCTCCACGAATGTTACCAACTTACCGTTAGCCGATTTGGGTAACCGAAATTAACGCTCTCCGACCACCAACCATTTCGATTGTCATGAACATTATCTTCAGAACAGTTCTTTGGCCCTGAGAAGGGCCGAGTTATAGATGTCTGGTAGGTTTTGTTGTGCTTTTTGTTTTTCCCCAAGGAAGAGGACTTAAGCACGCTCTCCGCGGATGCGCCGGGCCAGCTGGATGTCCTTGGGCATGATGGTAACGCGCTTGGCGTGAATGGCACACAGGTTGGTGTCCTCGAAAAGACCCACCAGGTCAGCCTCAGAGGCTTCCTGCAGAGCCATGACGGCAGACGACTGGAAGCGCAGGACGACTGGAAGCGCAGGTCAGTCTTGAAATCCTGGGCGATCTCACGCACCAGGCGCTGGAAGGGCAGCTTCCTGATGAGTAGCTCTGTGCTCTTCTGGTAACGACGGATCTCACGAAGGGCGACGGTTCCGGGCCTGTAACGATGGGGCTTCTTGACACCACCGGTGGCTGGGCGGACTTGCGAGCTGCCTTGGTGGCAAGCTGCTTCCGTGGAGCCTTGCCTCCAGTGGACTTGCGGGCAGTCTGTTTAGTACGGGCCATCTCGACGACGAAATAGTAAATACGGGCGGCCTGGTTGTTTGTTGTTGTATAGATTGTCGGACCGTAGTCCGACACGGGCCTTTGCCTATAGGCGGACCGTTTGGTGGTTTCGGCTGGAGCTCCAGGAGCAGCCAGACCGGATTGGGATTGGAGGTGGTCCCACCTGCAGATTGGAGGGATACTGCAGGTTGCAAGTGTGAGCGGACCCCCGATCAGTGGACGCTTACCACCAGCCCCCACTCTTGGACGTGGTCAGCTTCGGAGTGGCGCGCCCCCCGAACTGGGGTCCGCACTTGCTGGGAGAGGATGCTTTCTAAGCTATCTGGGTGGTGGGTATCGTGTGATGACCCGGAGTAGGTGGTGAATGTGGTCTGTATGGGCCTTTCGGGTTAGAGTGGCTGCTGGTGTTGTGTGTGTTTCTTGGGAGATTTGAGTTCTGTTTCGGAGGCTTTGTGTGACCTCGCAGTCGAGGAGATAGTGTTCAAGTGGGTTGGCTGCTGGCTCCTGACAGTAGGTGCATTCCATGACGTCATTTCCGATCATCTGCCAGGAGCACTTGTACCCTAGTCGTAGTCGATGAAGGCTGACTTGGGTTTGTCTTGGAGTTTTCTTGTCAGCGAAAGGTGGTTCCCCTTTTGTGGCCGCCAGGTACCATTTGGCTGATTGGGAACCAGCGTTGAATGCGTGAAGGAAGCTCTTTTGGATGTGGAGCTTGGTAGTCTTTCTGAGGTGGTTCTTGATCTGTTGCACGCTTGCTGGAACTTAAATGTGTACGCCATTGAGCGCGTAGCTGCCTTTGGCGTTTTTGTCTGCTACGCTGCCGTTTCCTCCAACTCACATGAGTCCGTGTGAATTATGATGGACTTATTGTGTTGTGTTGCAGCGTGTTGTAGGGCCTTTGAGATTGCTGCCAACTCTGTTTGTAGGGTGGCGCAGTCATTAGAAAGTCTCATAGGAGGGTCTGACCTTGGGTGTAGAATGCCGCTCCGGATCTATGATGTTTTGGGTCCACCGAGCTGTCTGTGAAGTTTGATGCTGCATCAGCCGGTGTCTCGGTGGCTATGGCTTCCTGGGTTATTCTTTTGAGGTCCCCCTGCTAGAGGTTGGCTTTGCTATCACCTAGTTTGGTAATTTTGAATGTGGCTGGTGGAGGGCTCCATGGTGGTGGAACTACATAATTCCTGTCTCGTATGTCTTGGTTGTTCTTGACGAGTGATTCTGCTTGCAGGTGCCCGATAACCTTGCTTGCGTCGTGCGACCAGGTGGCTCCTCTCACTGTGGTCGAGGTGGATGGAGGCACTGATTCGCGTTTTGGCAGCTGTGACTTATCTGATCTACAGATTTTGTCGAGGAGACCGGCTGTCACCTTCTTTCCTCGTACTGCCAGGGGTGGTAGTTCAGTTTCCATTTGCAAATTGCAAATTCTGGTCCACATGGGTGCTCCGAGCATGGTCCTGAGAGCATTATTTTGGATAACCTCTAGCTTAGATATCTGGTCTTCTTTCAGTCCAATGAGTGCTGGAACACTGTAATCTACCAGCGATCTGATGGCGGCCGTGTAGTAGGCTTTGAGCACGTGTATGTTCGCTCCTGCGGTTGTGCTGGTGAGCGACCACATTATGTTGTGTCTGCTCTTCGTCCTGTGCCTGAGATACTCGAGTTGCCGCTTGAAAGTGAGTTTCTGATCGAACCAGATTCCAAGACACTGGTGGGTGTTGGTCCAGACTACCGGCGTGTTTTGTATGGAGAGCATCATGTCTGGCGTGTCTGTGCAGATGGCCATCGCTTTCGACTTGGCTGGATTAATCTCGAGTCCAAGTCTGTTGCACTCCTCTCCTATTAGTTGGAGTGCGTGTTGCGTGTTGGCTAGTCTGTTTGCTCCTCTTACTATGAGCTGTAAGTCGTCTGCATAGCAGAGGAGCTTGGCTGTTTGTCTGAAAGGAAGTCTGACTAGATTTTCCATCAGGACATTGAACAGCGTTGGACTAAGGATGCCTCCTTGTGGGGTTCCGTTTTCATGGACCCTGTAGCTTGACGTTGCCCCCTGAAAGCGTACTCTTGCTTCTCTCCGTGTAAGATAGTTCTGGGTCCACCCCAGCAACCTTCCTTTGACACCTTTTTCGGCGAGCGCCGTTATAATGGCCAGTGGATTTGTTAGTTCGAAGGCCTTCTCCAGGTCGAGGAAGACCACCAAAGCTGGTTTATTGTCCACTGTGCTGAGAATCTCGGTGGTGATGTTGCCTGTGCCGGTGTTCTCGGTGTAAGCAAAAATGTGAGGGTGTGGGCTGCCTACTTTCCACTTGAGTCTGTTGAGAGCCATTTTTTCTCCCGTCGTCGCTATGCAGCTTCTGTTGAGAGCCATTTTTTCTCCCGTCTTCGCTATGCAGTTGAGGAGGAAGATGGGGTCTTGGTTTGTCTGGTATTCTGGGCTTCGGAATGGGCTGTATATCTGCCTTCTTCCATTCCGGTGGAAGTCTCTGTGCTGTCCACGAAGCATTGATGACTTGTAGCAAAGCCTCGTGCCCGGCTTCTCCGGCATGGGAAAGCATGGAGTAGGCTATCCGTCGGCCCCTGGTGCTGTCTCCTTGCTTCGTTTTATCGACTTCTAGAGTTCTTGCTGGTTGAAGGGTCTGTCGGTGTCATCTTCACCATTGCAGACCTCTTCGATCATCTGGAGTCTGGTCTGTCGCAGACGCCGTTGTGTCTCCTCCGCATGTCTCGGGAGATTTTTCGTTGCTGCTCGGTCGGAGAACAGTTTTGCAAGTCTCTCGGCTTCCTCTTCTGGGTTGGGATGGGTTGGTGGTGGTGGTGTTGCCTTCCCAGATGCCCTTCGGATCTGGGCCCACATTTTGCCGAGGGAGGTGTGCTCGTTCAGTTCGGAGCACCACTTGAGCCAGCTTACGCTTTTTATTTCTTCCATCTCTTCCTTGGTATCCTTGACTATGTCTTGCAGGAGATGTCTGTTTGTTTCTGTGGGATGTCTTCTGTAGTTTCTTCGGGCCATGCTCACTCTGTGATTGAGTTCTTTCACCAGGGGAATGTAGTCCCAGTAATCCTTGTACTGTCTTGATGTGGGTTTTGTTTTTGGAATAGTCTCTTCTGCCGCTTGGTGAAACGCCTCGACCAATTGTTGGTGGAGGGTTGCCTCCTCCACGGGTGCTGCTCCAGCCGGCTGTGATTTGGAACGCCACTTAGCCTGGTGTTTCCTATAGAGTTCCCAGTCTGCCTTTTGGGTATTATATCTCCATCTCGGCGGGGATGGAGTGGGGAGTTTGTTCACCTTCAGTGTTTTTAGGGTGGCAAAGTGGTCGCTGGTCAGCGTGGGGTGTAGTTGCCAGGAGGACGAAGGCTGTAGTGCACTGGGGACGAAGGTTAGATCTAGCCTTCCTCCCCTAATGTGGGTGGGCTCTCCGGTGTTCAAAAGGCCAATCTCGGGTGTGTCTTGAAAGGTGGCGTATAGGTGTAGACCGTCTTCATTTGTGAGGCTTACCGAGCTTAGGAAGGGATGGTGTGCATTGAAATCCCCTCCTATGAGTGTGGCGTGGTCAGCGGCCGAAGCGAATAATTGAGTCACCTCCAGTGAGCCCCTTGGATTCTTGTAGATGTTGTGGACAGTTATTTCCCGTTCTTGGAGGGTTACTTTGACGGCCTGTGTCTCAATGTTTTCCCCACATGGCAAATGCTGCATGACCTCGGAGGAGGGTATGCTTGACTTGACCAAGATCATACATCCTCTTGTTGACGCCTGCGTGAAATGCCTCCTGTATGTCTTGTAACCACTGAATTTGAAACAGTGGTGTTCTTGTAGAAGTGTTTCTTGTAGCAGTATGATGTCAAGCTTGTCCTTGGCTGCTGCTTCTTGTAGGAGGTGTTTCTTGTTTTTGATGCCCTGAGCATTCCATGTTAGGATGTTCAGGGTGCTGATGTTTTCCACCACTGTTTCATCGGGGACTTCTGGTGGTCCTCGATGGAGATGTCCAAGTTCGATTCCAACTGAATCAGGTCCATGTCTTCGTGTTCTGTGGTTTTTGCCTTCTGGGCCGTGGTTCGGTTCAGGGGAGTTGAAACGTCCAGTTTCTTTCTGGGAGCTGTCGGTGTCTTGGGTTCTCTGGTGGCCTTCTTCGGTGTAGAGTGTACCTCGGCTGTTACTCGTGTGCGGACCGGCGTGGCTTCCTCCACTGAGGTGGCTGGAGCTGTGGCGACTTGCCGGAGGACGCTCCCCATGAGTATTTGGAGCTGTGTGGGTTGGATCTTGTGGCCCAGTAGTCCGGCTAGGCCCTCCGCGAAGGTCGTCAGTACATTGGCTAGGTCTGATATGTGTATCATTCCTTCTGGTGCCTTGGTGTGTGCTTCTTTTGTCTTTCTCGTGGTTGTCGTTCTCTGCTGCTTGGGTGGCTGAGGTGTGGCTGTAGTGAGGCCAGGAAACTGGGCTGCACTTTGGGTGTTGACTGGCTGAGGAGGTTGTCTTTGTTGTTTGGGCTTTTGGGTTCCCCACACGAAGGTACTTGGTGGGGCTGGTGTGTAGGCGGTGGGGGCCGGTCTTGCTGCTGGTCGGTTTGCCTGGACCCTCTTTGTTCTCTCGGAGCATCCAGGATTCCAGGCGTGGTGTTTGCCCCCGCAGTTGGCACACTTGGGGGCAATTTTTTCCCCATTTTTCAGCTTGGTGAGGCAGGACTGTGTGCCGTGCTTCTGTGCGCAGACTGCGCAGATTTCCCTGTACGTGCACCTTGTCTGATGGTGCCCGTATTTCTGGCATCTGAAGCATCGCAGGGGCTCTGGGACGAAGGGCCTCACTTCGTAGATCCCCCAGGTTTTGAGGTCTATGGTGCTGGGGGTGAGCCGTAGTGCGTTATGAGGACTTGTTTCGTGGTGGCCGTCTTGTCGGACAGGGGAGAGCATCTCTCGGCTTTTAGGATCTTCGGGTGGTTCTCCAGGGGTTCGAGAGGTAGTTCCTTTGGGTACCGGAGGACTACCGACTTCATCAGTTTCTGGGCGGGGTCTAGCTTGGTTGAAGTAATGGTGGTGGTGTTTTGTAGGTAAGTGTCGAGGGTGGTGGCGGAGTTCTTGTCTTTGGGGTGAACGATCATCTCCCCCTTTAGGTTGGGCCGCACTGAGACCTTGGCCAGTGGGTTTTGCTTTTCCATCTCTGTGACGGCGGCATATGTTGTTTTTGCGTCCGTTTTCGTGATCCGGAATTTTGGCAGTGTCGTTGGAGGTGAGCTGGTGGTGGTGATGGGTGCCTTTGGGGCTGCTTGACGGCATTCGTTTCCCGAAAAAGCACGTCGGCGTTTCTTGTTTTCTACCTTCGTCCAGTTGTCCTCAGTAGCGGTAGCAGTGGTGGTGGTGGTGGAGGTGGTGGTGGTGGTGGAGTTGTTGGAGGTGGTGGCAGAGTTCCTGCTTTTCAGGGCTTCGTTGAAGGCGCGTAACTGGTCTGCTTTCTCTGTGCGAAGCCTGTCGTGGTTCGGGTCGTCAGGTTGGCGGTTCAGGCGGGGATCGCGGTTAGGAGGGCGTACGCGCTCCATAACCGGGTTGTTGTTGTTGTTGTTGTTGTTGTTGTTGTTGTTGTTTTTTTTTTTTTTTTTTTTTTTTTTTTTTTTTTTTTTTTTTTTTTTTTTTTTTTTTTTTTTTTTTTTTTTTTTTTATTTAGATCCTACCTATTCCGGTTGAGTAAACAGCAAAGGAATTACAGCACTCCCCACTAGCTGGTGGTCGTAGAGTGGTTCCTGAGCTTCTCTCACGGAGCCCCGATTGGGGAAGCCTACTTCCTAGTGTATGTGACTGCTCACTTATAGACGTGAGCTAAGTGTGCCTATTTGGGAAGGATAAGGATTGCGACCCTCTTTCCAGGTGGACCCGCACGATCACGGTTTTCCTGGAAAGACTCGGCTGGGGAGGGTTTTGCTCCGACCCCCTTTCGTGTTCACAATCTCCTGGGAGGGAGGTGAACAGTTACAGGGGGGACCGCAGGACGAATACACTTTTGAGGGTGCAGGTCCCTAGGCCAGAGCGAAAAGGAAAAA
>NW_024711567.1:0-11946 GCF_018991925.1 Homarus americanus | reverse complement strand
GTTCCCTGATCGAGTATAACAAAGCCCCCTCATAGAGTATAACAAAGTCCACTGATCGAGAATAACAAAGTCCCCTGATCGGGTATAACAAAGGCCCCTGATCGAGTATGACAAAGGCCCCTCATCGAGTATAACAAAGTCCCGTGATCGAGTATAACAAAGTCCCGTCATCGAATATAACAAAGTCCCCTCAACAAGTATAACAAATTCCCCTGATCGAGTAGAACAAAGTCCCCTCATCGAGTATAACAAAGGCCCCTCATCGAGTATAACAAAGTCCCATGATCGAGAATAACAAAGTCCCCTCATCGAATATAACAAAGTCCCTTGATCGAGTATAACAAAGTCCCCTGATCGAGTATAACAAAGTCCCCTGATCGAATATAACAAAGTCCCCTGAACGATTATAACAAAGGCCCCTGATCGAGTATAACAAAGTTACCTGATCGAGTAAAACAAAACCCCCTGATCGAGTATAACAAAGTCCCCTGATCGAGTATAACAAAAGTCCCCGATCGAGTATAACAAAGGCACTTAATCGAATTTAACAGTTCCTCATCGAGTATAACAGTCCCTGGTCGAGTATAACAAAGGCCCTGATCGAATATAAATAAAGGTAAAGTTTGAACGAGTATAACAAAGGCTACTGATCGAGTGGAGAACAAAGTTCTGATCGAGTATAACAAAACCCTGACCGTATAACAAAGTCCCCCTGATCGAGAATAACAAAGTCCCCTGATCGAGTATAACAAAGCCCCCTAATCGAGTATAACAAAGGCCCCTCATCGAGTATAACAAAGTCCCATGATCGAGAATAACAATGTCCCCTCATCGAATATAAGAAAGTCCCCTGATCGAATATATAACAAAGGCGCCTGAACGAGTATAACAAAGGCCCCTGATCGAGTATAACAATGTTCCCTGATCGAGTATATCAAAGTCCCCTGATCGGGTATAACAAAGTCCCCCTGATCGAGAATATCACAGTCCCCTGATCGAGTATAACAAAGCCCCTGATCAAGTATAACAAAGGCCCCTGATCGAGAATAACAAAGTCCCCTGGTCGAGTATTACAAAGTCACGTGATCGAGTATAACAAAGGTCCCTCATCGAATATAACAAAGTCCCATGATCGGGAATAACAAAGTCCCCTCATCTAATATAACAAAGTCCCCTGATCGAGTATAACAAATTCCCCTGATCGAGTATAACAAAGTCCCCTGATCGAGAATAACAAACTCCCCTGATCGAGTATAACAAAGTCCCCTGAACGATGATAACAAAGGCCCCTGATCGAATATAACAAAGTTACCTGATCGAGTAAAACAAAACCCCCTGATCGAGTATAACAAAGTCCCCTGATCGAGTAAAACAAAGTCCCCAGATCGAGTATAACAAAAGCCCCTGATCGAGTATAACAAAGGCCCCTCATCGAGTATAACAAAGTCCCCTGGTCGAGTATAACAAAGGCCACTTAATGAATATAACAAAGGTGCCTGAACGAGGATAACAAAGGTCCGTGATCGAGTATAACAAAGTTCTGATCGAGAATACAATAAAGTCCCTGATCGAGTATAACAAAGCACCCTAATCGAGTATAACAAGTGCCCCCATTGAGCATATAACAAAGTCCCCCTGATCGAGTATAACCAAGCCCCCTCATCGAGTATTACAAAATCCCCTGATCGAGTATAAGAAAGTCCTTGATCGAGTATAACAAAGTCCCCTCATCGAGTATAACAAAGTCTCCTGATCGATTATAACAAAGTCCCCTGATCGAGTATAATCAAGGCCTCTGATCGAGAATAACACAGTCCCCTGATCGAGTATAACAAAGTCCCCTGAACGATTATAACAAAGGCCCCTGATCGAGTATAACAAAGTCCCCTGATCGAGTTTAACAAAGGCCCCTGATCGAGTATAACAAAGTCCCCTGGTCGAGTATAACAAACTCCCCTGGTAGAGTATAACAAAGTCCCCTGATCGAGTATAACAAAGTCCCCTGATTGAGTATAACAAAGTCCCTTGAACGATTATAACAAAGGCCCCTGATCAAGTATAACAAAGCCCCCTTGATCGTGTATAACAAATCCCCCTCATCGAGTATAACAAAGTCCCCAGATCAAGTATAACAAAGTCCCCTGAACAAGTATAACAAAGTCCCCTGATCGAGTATAACAAAGTCCCCTCACCGAGTATAACAAAGTACCCTGATCGAGTATTGCAAAGTCCCCTGATCGGGTACAACAAGGGCCCCTGATCGAGTATAACAAAGTCCGCTGAACGAGTATAACAAAGTCCCATGATCGAGTATAACAAAGTTCCTTAATCGAGTATAACAAAGGCCCTAATCGAGTATAACAAAGTCCCCTGGTCGAGTATAACAAAGTCCCCTGATAGAGTATAACAAAGTCCCCTGATCGAGTATAACAAAGGCCCCTGATCGAGTATAACAAAGGCCCCTGATCGAGTATAACAAAGTCCCCTGATCGAGTATAACAAAGCCCCCTCATCGAGTAAAACAAAGTCCCTTGATCGAGAATAACAAAGACCCCTCACCGAGTATAACAAAGTTCCCTGCTCGAGTATAACAAAGCCCCCTCTTAGAGTATAACAAAGTCTACTGATCGAGTATAACAAAGTCCCCTGATCGGGTATAACAAAGGCCCCTAATCGAGTATAACAAAGGCCCCTCATCGAATATAACAAAGTCCCATGGTCGAGTATAACAGAGTCCTGTCATCGAATATAACAATATCCCCTCATCGAGTATAACCAATTCCCCTGATCGAGTAGAACAAAGTCCCCTCATCGAGTATAAAAAAGGTCCCTCATCGAGTATAACAAAGTCCCATGATCGAGAATAACAAAGTCCCCTCATCGAATATAACAAAGTCCCCTGATCGAGTATAACAAAGTCCCCTGATCGAGAAAAACAAAGTCCCCTGATCGAGTATAACAAAGTCCCCTGAACGATTATAACAAAGGCCCCTGATCGAATATAACAAAGTTACCTGATCGAGTAAAACAAAATCCCCTGATCGAGTATAACAAAGTCCCCTGATCGAGTAAAACAAAGTCCCCAGATCGAGTATAACAAAAGCCCCTGATCGAGTTTAACAAAGGCCCCTCATCGAGTATAACAAAGTCCCCTGGTCGAGTAGAACAAAGGCCACTTATTGAATATAACAAAGGTGCCTGAACGAGGATAACAAAGGTCCGTGATCGAGTATAACAAAGTTCCCTGATCGAGGATAACAAAATCCCCTGATCGGGTATAACAAAGTCCCCCTGGTCGAGAATAACAAAGTCCCTTGATCGAGTATAACAAAGCCTCCTAATCGAGTATAACAAAGTGCCCTCATCGAGTATAACAAAGTCCCCTGATCGATTATAACAAAGCCCCCTCATCGAGTATAACAGAGTCCCCTGATCGAGGATAACAAAGTCCTTGATCGAGTATACCAAAGTCCCCTCATCGAGTATAACAAAGTTTCCTGATCGAGTATAACAAAGTCCCCTGATCGAGTATAACAAAGACCTCTGATCGAGTATAACAAAGTCCCCTGATCGAGTATAACAAAGTCCCCTGATCGAGTATAACAAAGGACCCCAATCGAGTTTAACAAAGGCCCTTGATCGCGTATAACAAAGTCCCCTGCTCGAGTATAATAAACTCCCCTGGTCGAGTATAACAAAGTCCCCAGATTGAGTATAACAAAGTCATTTGAACGATGATAACAAAGGCCCCTCATCAAGTATAACAAAGCCCCCCTCATCGTGTATAAGAAAGCCCCCTCATCGAGTATAACAAAGTCTCCAGATCAAGTATAACAAAGTCCGCTGAACAAGTATAACAAAGTCCCCTGATCGAGTATAACAAAGTCCCCTCACCGAGTATACCAAAGTTCCTTGCTCGAGTATAGCAAAGTCCCCTGATCGGGTACAACAATGTTCCCTAATCGAGTATAACAAAGCCCCCTGATCGAGGATAACAAAGTCCCCTGGTCGAGTATAACAAACTCCCCTGGTCGAGTATAACAAAGTCCCCTGATCGAGTATAACAAAGTCCCTTGATCAAGTATAACAAAGGCCTCTGATCGAGTATAACAAAGTCCTCTGAACGATTATAACAAAGGCCCCTGATCGAGTAAAACAAAGTTCCCTGATCGAGTATAACAAAGGCCCCTGATCGAGTATAACAAAGATCCCCTGGTCGAGTATAACAAATGCCCCCATCGAGTTTAACAAAGGCCCTCATCGGTATAACAAAGCTCCTGATCGAGTATAACAGTCCCCTGATCGAGTATAACAAAGTCCCCTGGATCGAGTATAACAAAGGCCCTGATTTATAAGCAACAAAGTCCCTTGATCGAGGATAACAAAGTCCTTGATCGAGTATAACAAAGTCCCCTGATCGAGTATAACAAAGTCTCCTGATCGAGTATAACAAAGTCCTCTGATCGAGTATAACGAGGCCTCTGATCGAGTATAACAAAGGCCCCTCATCGAGTATAACAAAGTCCCCTGATCGAGTATAAAAAAGTCCCCTGATCGAGTATAACAAATTCCCTGATCGAGTATGAAAAAGTCCAATGATCGAGTATAACAAAGTCCCCTGGTCGAGTATAACAACCCCTTGGTCGAGTATAACAAAGTCTCCTGATCGAGCAACAAAGTCCCTTTGATCAAGTATAACAAAGGCCTCTGATCAAATATAACAAAGTCCTCTGAACGATTATAAAGGAAAGGCCCTGATCGAGGCAACAAAGTTCCTGATCGAGTATAAAAAGGCCCTGATCGAGTATAACAAAGATCCCTGGTCGAGTATAACAAAGGCCCTCATCGTGTTTAACAAAGGCCCCTCATCGAGTATAACAAAGTCCCCTGGTCGAGTATAACAAACTCCCCTGGTCGAGTATAACAAAGTCCCTTCATCGAGTATAACAAAATCCCCTGATCGAGTAGAACAAAGTCCCCTCATCGAGTATAACAAAGGCGCCTCATCGAGTATAACAAAGTCCCATGATCGAGAATAACAAAGTCCCCTCATCGAATATAACAAAGGCCCCTGATCAAGCAAAACAAAGCCCCCTGATCGTGTATAACAAAGCCCTCTTATCGAGTATAACAAAGTCCCCTGATCGAGTATAACAAAGTCCCGTGATCGAGTATAACAAAGTCCCCTGATCGGGTATAACAAAGTTCCCCTGATCGAGTATAACAAAGTCCCCTGAACAAGTATAACAAAGCTCCCTGATCGAGTATAACAAAGTCCCCTGACCGCTTATAGCTAAGTCCCCTGATCGAGTATAACAAAGGACCCTAATGGCGTATAACAAAGTCCCAAGATCGAGTATAACAAAGTACCCTGATCGAGTATAGCAAAGTCCCCTGATCGAGAATAACAAAGTCCCCAATTCGAGTATAACAAAGGACCCTAATGGCGTATAACAAAGTCCCAAGATCGAGTATAACAAAGTACCCTGATCGAGTATAACAAAGTAACCTGATCGAGAATAACAAAGTCCCCTGATCGAGTATAACAAAGGACCCTAATGGCGTATAACAAAGTCCCAAGATCGAGTATAACAAAGTACCCTGATCGAGTATAACAAAGTCCCCTGATCGCTTAAAGCTAAGTCCCCTGATCGAGTATAACAAAGGACCCTAATGGCTAATAACAAAGTCCCAAGATCGAGTATAACAAAGTACCCTGATCGAGTATAACAAAGTCCCCTGATCGAGAATAACAAAGTCCCCTGATCGAGTATAACAAAGTCCAATGAACGCGTATAAGAAAGTCCCCAAATTCAGTATAACAAAGTCCCCTGATTCAGTATAACAAAGGCCCCTAAAGGAGTGTAACAAAGGCCCTTGATCGAGTATAACAAAGTCCCCTTATCGAGTATAATAAAGCCCCTGATCGAGTATAACAAAGTCCCCTTATCGAGAATAGCAAAGACCCCTGATCGAGTATAACAAAGTCCCATTATCGAGAATAACAAAGTCCACTGATCAAGTATAACTATGGCCCCTGATCGAGTATAACAGAGGACCCTAATGGAGTATAACAAAGTCCCAAGATCGAGTATAACAAAGCACCCTCATCGAGTATAAGAAAGGCCCCAGACCGAATAAAACAAAGTCCCTATTCGAGTATATACAAAGTCCACTGATCGAGTATAACAAAACCCCCTGATCGAGTATAAAAAAGTCCCCTGATCGAGTATAACAAAGTCCCCTTATCGAGTATAATAAAGCCCCCTGATCGAGAATAACAAAGTCCCGTCATCGAGTATAACAAACCCCCCTGATCGAGTATAAGAAAGGCCCCTGGTCGAGTATAACAAAGTCCCAAGAACGAGTATAACATAGACCCTCATCGAGTATAACAAAGTCCCCTGTTCGAGTATAGCAAATTCCCCTGATCGAGTATAACAAAGGCCCCTCGTCGAAAATAACACATTCCCCTGATCGAGTATAACAATGTCCCCTGATCGAGTATAACAAAGTCCAAAGATCGAGTATAATAAAGCCCCCTGATCGAGTATAACAAAGTCCCCTGAGCGAGTATAACAAACTCCCCTGATCGAGGAAAGCAAAGCCCATGATCGAGTATAAAAAAGTCCCCTAATCGAGTATAACAAAGTCCCCTTATCGAGTATAATAAAGCCCCCTGATCGAGTATAACAAATCTCCTGATCGAGTATAACAAAGTCCCCTGGTCATGTATAACAAAGTCCCCTGGTTGAGAATTACAAAGTTCCCTGGTCGATTATAATAAAGTCCCATGATCGAGTATAACAAAGGCCCCTTATCGAGTATAACAAATGCCCCTGGTCGAGTATAACAAAATCCCATGATCGAGTATAACAAAATCCCCTGATCGAGCATAACAAAGTCCCCTGATCGAGTAAAACAAACACCCCTGATCGAGTATAACAAAGTCCCCTGATCGAGTATAACAAAGCCCCCTGATCGAGTATAACAAAGTCCCCTGATCGTGTATAACTAAGTCCCCTGATCGAGTATAACAAAGGACCCTAATGGCGTATAACAAAGTCCCAAGATTGCGTATAACAAAGTCCCCTGATCGAGTATAACAAAGTCCCCTGATCGAGTATAACAAAGTACCCTGATCGAGTGTAACAAAGTTCCCTGATCGCGAATTACAAAGTCCCCTGATCGAGTATAACAAAGTCCACTGATCGAGTATAAGAAAGGCCCCAGACCGAATATAACAAAGTCCCTAGTCGAGTAAAACAAACACCCCTAATCGAGTATAATTAAGCCCCCTGATCGAGTATAGCAAAGTCCCCTGATCGAGTATAACAAAGTCCCCTGATCCAGTATAACAAAGGCCCCTAATGGAGTATACCAAAGACCCCTTTACTGTTTAACAGTCTCTATCGAGTATAATATATCCCCTGATTGAGTATAGTGCTAACAACGTCCCCTGATCGAGTATAACATAGACCGATCGAGGTCACGTGCCCATTATCGAGTATAACAGCACCTCATCGGTATAACAAAGTCCCCTGATCGAGTATAACAAAGTCCCAAGATCGAGTATAATAAATCCCCTGATCGAGTATAACAAAGTCCCCTGAACGAGTATAACAAAGTCCCCTGAACAAGTATAACAAAGTCCCCTGGTCGAGTATAACAAAGCCCCTTAATCGAGTATAACAAAGTCCCCTGATCGAGTATATCTATGGCCCCTGATCGAGTATAACAAAGGACCCTAATGGAGTATAACAAAGTCCCAAGATTGAGTATAACAAAGTCCCCTGATCGAGTATAACAAAGTCCACTGATCGAGAATAACAAAGGACCCTAATGGAGTATACCAAAGACCCCTGATCGACTATAACACAGTCCCAAAATCTAATAAAACAAAGTCCCATGTTCGAGTATAACAAAGTCCCCTGATCGAGTTTAACAAAGTCCCCTTATCGAGTATAATAAATCCCCTTGATTGAGTATAACAAAGTCCCCTCATCGAGCATAACAAAGCACCCTCATCGAGTAAAAGAAAGGCCCCTGACCGAATAAAACAAAGTCCCCTTATCGAGTATAATAAAGCCCCCTAATCGAGTATAACAAAGTCCCCTGATCGAGTATAACAAAGTCCTCTGGTCGTGTATAACAAAGTCCCCTGGTTGAAAATTACAAAGTCCCCTGGTCGATTATAATAAAGTCCCATGATCGAGTATAACAAAGTCCCAAGATCGAGTATAATAAAGCCCCCTGATCGAGTATAACAAAGTCCCCTGAACGAGTATAACAAAGTCCCCTGATCGAGTATAACAAAGTCCCATGATCGAGTATAACAAAGGCCCAAGATCTAGTAAAACAAGGTCCCCTGATCGAGTATAAAAAAGCCCCCTGGTCGAGTATAATAAAGTCCCCTGGTCGAGTATAACAAAGTCCCCTGATCGAGTATAACAAAGTCCCATGATCGAGTATAACAAAGGCCCCGAATCGAATAAAACAAAAGCCCTTCGTCGAAAATAACAAATTCCCCTGATCGAGTATAACAAAGTCCCCTGATCGAGTATAACAAAGTCCCAAGATCGAGTATAATAAAGCCCCCTGATCGAGTATAACAAAGTCCCCTGAACGAGTATAACAAAGTCCCCTGGTCGATTATAACAAAGCCCCTTCATTGAATATAACAAAGTCCCCTGATCGAGTATAACAAAGCCCCTGATCGAGCATAAGAAAATCCCCTGATCGAGGAAAACACACACCCTTGATCGAGTATAACAAAGTCCCCTGATCGAATATAACAAAGACCCATGATCGAGTATAACAAAGTCCCCTGATCGAGTATAACTATGGCCCCTGATCGATTATAACAAAGGACCCCAATGGAGTATAACAATGTCCCAAGATCGAGTATAATAAAGTCCCCTGATCGAGTATAACAAAGTCCCCTGATCGAGTATAAGAGAACTTCTGATCGAGGAAAACACACACCCTTGATCGAGTATAACAAAGTCCCCTGATCGAATATAACAAAGACCCATGATCGAGTATAACAAAGTCCCCTGATCGAGTATAACTATGGTCCCTGATCGATTATAACAAAGGACCCCAATGGAGTATAACAATGTCCCAAGATCGAGTATAACAAAGTCCCCTGATCGAGTATAACAAAGTCCCCTGATCGAGTATAACAAAGTCCCCTGATCGAGTATAACAAAGTCCCCTGATCGAGTATAAAAAAAAACCCTGGTCAAGTATAACAAAGTCCTATGATCGAGTACAACAAAGTCACCTGTTCGGTTATAACAAAGTCCAATGATCGAGTATAACAAGGTCCCCTTATCGAGAATAACAAAGTCCCGTGATCGAGTATAGCAAAGCCCCCTCATCGAGTATAACAAAGCCCATGATCGAGTATAAAAAAGTCCCCTGATCGAGTACTAGAAAGTCCCCTGAACGAGTATAACAAAGTCCCCTGATTGAGTATAACAAAGCCCCTTCATTGAATATAACAAAGTCCCCTGATCAAGTATAACAAAGTCCCCTGATCGAGCATAACAAAGTACCCTGATCGAGTATAACAAAGTACCCTAATCGAGAATAACAAAGTCCCATTATCGAGTATAACACAGTCCACTGATCGAGTATAAGAAAGGCCCCTGACCGAATATAACAAAGTCCCTATTCGAGTAAAACAAACACCCCTGATCGAGTATAGCAAAGCCCCCTGATCGAGTATAACAAAGACCCCAGATCGAGTTTAACAAAGTCCCCTTATCGAGTATAATAAATCCCCTTGATCGAGTATAACAAAGTCCCCTGATCGAGTATAACAAAGCACCCTCAGCGAGTATAGGAAAGGCCCCTGACCGAATAAAACAAAGTCCCTATTCGAGTATAACTAAGTCCCCTGATCGAGTATAACTATGGCCCCTGATCGACTATAACAAAGGACCCTAATGGAGATTAACAAAGTTCCAAGATCGAGTATAACAAAGTCCTCTGATCCAGTATAACAAAGTCCACTGATCGAGAATAACAAAGTCCCCTCATCGAGCATAACAAAGCACCCTCATCGAGTATAAGAAAGGCCCCTGATCGAGTATAACAAAGTCCCATGGTCGAGTATAACAAAGTCCCCTGATCGAGTATAACAAAGCCCTTTGATCGAGTATAACAATGCCCCCTGATCGAGTATAAAAAAGCCCCCTGGTCAAGTATAACAAAGTCCGCTGATCGAGTACAACAAAGTCACCTGTTCGGTTATAACAATGTCCCCTGATCGAGTATAACAAAGTACCCTGATCAAGTATAACAAAGTGCCCTGATCGAGAATAACAAAGTCCCCTGATCGAGTATAACAAAGTCCACTGATCGAGTATAAGAAAGGCCTCAGACCGAATATAACAAAGTCCCAGTCGAGTAAAACAAACACCCCTGATCGAGTATAACAAAGCCCCCTGATCGACTATAACAAAGTCCCCTGATCGAGTATAACAAAGTCCCCTGATCCAGTATAACAAAGGCCCCTAATGGAGTATAACAAAGACCCCTGATCGAGTATAACAAAGACCCCAGATCGAGAATAACAAAGCCCCATTATCGAGTATAACAAAGCACCCTCATCGAGTATAAGAAAGGCCCCTGACCGAATAAAACAAAGTCCCAATTCGTGTATAACAAAGTCCCCTCATCGAGTATAACAAAGTCCCAAGATCGAGTATAATAAATCCCCTGATCGAGTATAACAAAGTCCCCTGAACGAGTATAACAAAGTCCCCTGAACGAGTATAACAAAGTCCCCTGGTCGAGTATAACAAAGCCCTTTAATCGAGTATAACAAAGTCCCCTGATCGAGTATAACTATGGCCCCTGATCGAGTATAACAAAGGACCCTAATGGAGTATAACAAAATCCCAAGATCGAGTATAACAAAGTCCCCTGATCGAGTATAACAAAGTCCACTGATCGAGAATAACAAAGTCCCCTCATCGAGCATAACAAAGCACCCTCATCGAGTATAAGAAAGGCCCCTGACGGAATAAAACAAAGTCCCTATTCGAGTATATACAAAGTCCCCTGATCGAGTATAACAAAGCCCCCTGATCGAGTATAACAAAGACCCCTGAAACAGTATAACAAAGTCCCTTGATCCAGTATAAGAAAGGCCCTTAATGGAGTATAACAAAGGCCCCTGATCGAGTATAACAAAGTCCCAAGATCGAGTATAACATATTCCCCTGATCAAGTATAACAAAGTCCCCTGTATCGAGAATAACAAAGTCCCCTCATCGAGCATAACAAAGCCCCCTGCTCGAGTATAAGAAAGGCCCCTGACCGAATTTAACAAAGCCCCTATTCGAGTATATACAAAGTCCCCTGATCGAGTATAACAAAGCTCCCTGATCGAGTATAACAAAGACCGCATATCCAGTATAACAAAGTCCCTTGATGCAGCATAACAAAGGCCCTTAATGGAGTATAACAAAGGCCTCTGATCGAGTATAACACAGTCCCAAGATCGAGTATAACAAAGTCCCCTGATCGAGTATAACAAAGTCCCCTGATCGAGTATAACAAAGCCCCCTGATCGAGTATAACAAAGTCCCCTGATCGAGTATAACTAAGTACCCTGATCGAGTATAACAAAGTCCCCTGGTCAAGTATAACAAAGTCCAATGATCGAGTATAACAAGGTCCCCTTATCGAGAATAACAAAGTCCCGTGATCGAGTATAGCAAAGCCCCCTCATCGAGTATAGCAAAGCCCATGATCGAGTATAAAAAAGTCCCCTGATCGAGTACTAGAAAGTTCCCTGAACGAGTATAACAAAGTCGCCTGATCGACTATAACTAAGCCCCTTCATTGAATATAACAAAGTCCCCTGATCGAGTATAACAAAGTCCCCTGATCGAGTATAACAAAGTACCCCAATGGAGTATAACAAAGTCC
>NW_024711566.1:0-19904 GCF_018991925.1 Homarus americanus | reverse complement strand
TACGTATTGCTTCACCTCACCTGGTGTGTACAGTACCCAGTCACACACCTCCCTCACCCCACCTGGTGTGCTACTACCTGTTCCTACTCCTTCCTCACCCCCATCTGGTGTGTACAGTACCCAGTCCCACACCTCCTCACCTCACCTGGTGCATACAGCACCTGGTCCCACACCTCCCTCACCCAACCTGGTGTACAGCACTGTCGCACACCCTCACCCCACCTGTGTGTACAGCACCTGGTCATACACATCCCTCACCCCTACACCCTCCCTCACCACACCTAGTGCAGTGTACCTGGTCCCACACCTCCTCACCCCACCTGGTGTACAGTACATGGTCCCACACCGCTCCCTACCCAGCCTGGTGTGTACTGATACCTGGTCCCACACCTCTCACCTCACCTGTGTGTACAGCACCCGGTCCCACACTTCCCCCACGCCTGGTGTGTACAGCACCTGGTCTCACACCTCCCTCACCCCACCTTGGCATGTACAGTACCTTGTCCCACACCTCCCCACCCTCACACCTCCCACACCCCACCTGGTGTGTACAGCACCTGGTCCCACAGCCCCCACCCCACCCTCGTGTGCACAGCACCTGGTCCCACACCTCCTCACCCCACCTGGTGTAAAGCACCCCGTCCCACACCTCCCCACCCACCTGGCTGTGTACAGCACCCAGTCCCACAACTCCCACCCCCACACCTCCCCACCCCACCTGGTGTGTACAGTACCTGGTCCTACACTCCTTCACCCCTACACCTCCTCACCCCACCTGGTGTGTACAGTACCCGGTCCACACCTCCTCACCGCACCTTGTGTGTACAGTACCTGGTCCCACACCTCCCTCACCCCACTTGGTGTGTACAGTACCTGGTCCCACACCTCCCTCACCCCACCTGCTGTGTACACCACACTCCAACACCTCCCTCACTGATACACCTACCTCACCCCACCTGGTGTACAGTACCAGGTCCCACACTTTCTCCCACCTGGAGTGTACAGCACATGGTCCCATACCCTCACCCAACCTGGTGTACAGTACCTGGTCCTACACCTCCTCCACCCCACTTGGTGTAAAGTACCTGGTCCTACACCTCCTCACCCCACCTGGTGAACACTACCTGGTCCTACATCTCCCCAACCCACCTGGTGTGTACAGTCCCTGGTCTTACACCTCCCCACCCCACACCTCCCCCCCACCCCACCTGGTGTGTGTACAGTACCGTCCCACACCTCCTCGCCTCACCTTGTGTGTACAGCACCTGGTCCCACACCTCCCTCACCGATACACATCCCCACCCCACCTGGCGTGTACAGCACCTGGTCCCACACCCCCACCCCACCTGGTGTGTAGAGTTCCTGGTCCTACACCTCCCTCACCCCACGGTGTGTACAGTACGGTCATACACCTCTCACCCCTATACCTCCCTCACCCCACCTGGTGTGTACAGTACCTGGTACTGCACCTCCCTCACCCCACCTGGTGTACAGTTCTGGTTCAACACCTCCCTACCCCACCTGTTGTGTACAGTACCTGGTCTTACACCTCCTCACCCCACCCGCTGTGTACATTACCTGGTCCCACACCTCCCCCACCCCACCTGGTGTGTACAGTACCTGGTCCCACACCCTCACCACACCTGGTGTGTACAGTACCTGGTCCCACACCCTCAACCCACCTGGTGTGTGTACAGCCCCTGGTTCTACACCCCACCCCACCTGGTGGATACATTACCTGGTCCCACACTCCCCACCCCACCTGGTGTACAGTACCTGGTCCTACACCTCACCCCCATCTGGTGTGTACAGTACCGGTCCCACACCTCATCCCACCTGGTGTGTACAGTACCTGGTCCCACACCTCCTCACCCTGTCTGGTGTGTACAGCACTGTCTTACACCACCCTCACCCCACCTGCTGTGTACAGTACCTGGTCCCACACCTCCTCACCGATACACCTCTGTCAACCCACGGTGTGTACAGTTCCTGGTCCCACACTTCCCACCCCACCTGGTGTACAGCACATGGTCCACACTCTCACCCCACCTGGTGTGTACAGCACCTGGTTCTACACCCTCAACCCCCACCTGGTGTACAGCACTGGTCTTACACCACCCTCACCCCACCTGCTGTGTACAGTACCTGGTCCTACACCTCCCTCACCGATACACCTGTCAACCCACCGTGTACAGTTCCTGGTCCTACACTTCCCCACCCCACCTGGTGTGTACAGTACATGGTCCCACACCTCCCCACCCCACCTGGTGTGTATAATTCCTGGTCCAAGACCTCCTCACCCCACCTGGTGTACAGTACCTGGTCCGACACCTCCTCACCTCACCTGGTGTGTACAGTCCCTGATCCTATACCTCCTCACCCCACCTGGTGCGTGTAGAGTACCTGGTCATACACATCCCCACCCCTACACCTCCCCACCCCACCTTGTGTGTACAGTACCTGACCTATACCTGCCTCACCTCACCTTGTGTGTACAGTACCTGGTCCTACACCTCCATCACCCCGCCTGTGTGTACAGTACCTGGTCCCACACCTCCTCACCCCACCTGGTGCGTACAGTACCTGGTCATACACTTCCTCACCCCTACACCTCCTCACCCTACTGTGTGTACAGTACCTGGTCCTACACCTCCTCACCCCTGCCTGGTGTGTAAGTACCTGGTCTTACACCACTCACCACCTGGTGTGTACAGTACCTGGTCCACACCTCCCTTACCTGATACACCTCCTCAACCCACCTGGTGTACAGTTCCTGGTCCTACACCTCCCTAACCCCACCTGGTGTATAATCCCGGTCTTACACCTCCCTCACCCCACCTGGTGTGTACCGCACCCAGTCCCACACCCCTCACCTCACCTGGTGTGTAGAGTACCGGTCCCACACCTCCCTCACCTCACCTGGTGTAGAGTACCTGGTCCTACACCTCCTGACGTCACCTTGCGTGTACAGTACCTGGTCCTACACCTCCCTCACCACGCCTGATGTGTACAGTACATGGTCCTACACCTCCCTCACCTCACCTGGTGTGTACAGTATCTAGTCATACACCTCCTCACCCCACCTGGTGTGTACAGTACCCAGTCATACACCTCCTCACCCCACCTGGTGTGTACATTACCTGTCTCTACCCTCCTCACCCCCATCTGGTGTGCAGTACCTGGTCCTACACCTCCCTCACCTCACTTGGTGTGTACAGTACCTTGTCCTACACCCCCACCTCACCTGGTGTGTACAGTACCTGGTCCCACACCTCCCCACCCCACCTGGTGTGTACATACCGGTCCCACACCCTCACCTCACCTTGTGTGTGTACAGTACCCGCCCACACTTCCCACGCCTGGTGTGTACAGTACCTGGTCTTACACCTCCCTCACCCCACCTTGCATGTACAGCACCTGGTCCCACACCTCCTCACTCCTACACCTCCCACACCCCACCTGTGTGTACAGTACCTGGTCCTACAGCCCTCACCCCACCTCGTTTGCACAGTACCTGGTCCCACACCTCCTCACCTTACCTTGTGCTTACAGTACCTGGTCCCACACCTCCTCACCCCACCTGGTGTAAAGCACTGTCCTACACCTCCCTCACCCCACCTGGTGTGTGTACAGCACCTAGTCCTACAACTCCCTCACCCCTACACCTCCCCCACCCCACCTGGTGTGTACAGTACCTGGTCCTACACTCCTTCCACCCCTACACCTCCCCACCCCACCTGGTGTGTACAGTACCTGGTCCTACACCTCCCTCACCACCCTTGTGTGTACAGTACCTGGTCCTACACCTCACCCCAGCTGGTGTGCAGCACTGGTCCTACACCTCCTTCACTGCACCTGGTGTGTACAGTCTGTCCCACACTCAACCCACCTGGTGTGTACAGCACCTGGTCTCTACACCTCCTCACCCCACCTGGTGAATACATTACCTGGTCTTACACCTCCTCACCCCACCTTGGTGTGCCAGTATCTGGTCCTACACTTCCCTCACCCCACTTGCTGTGTACAGTACCTGGTCCTACACCTCCCCACCCCACCCACTGTGTACATTACCTGGTTCCACACCCTCCACCCCACCTAGTGTGTGTACAGCACCTGGTCCTACACCCCCACCTCACCTTGTGTGTACACCTGGTCCTACACGTCCCCACCTTGCCTGGTGTGTACAGTACCTGTTCTTACACCTCACCCCACCTGCTGTGTACACCTACCTGGTCCTGCACCTCCTCACCCCCACCTCCCAACCCCACCTGGTGTATACAGTACCTGGTCCTACACCATCCTCACCCCACCTTGTGTGTACTGTGCCTGGTCCCACACCTCCTCACCTCAACCTTGTGATTACAGCAATGGTCCTACACCTCCTCACCTACCTGGTGTACAGTACCTGGTCTTACACCTCCTCACACCACCTGGTGTGTACAGTACCTGGTCCTACACCTACCTCATCCCACCTTGTGTGTACAGTTCCCTGGTCCACACCTCCCTCACCCCACCTGGTGTGTAATTACCTGGTCCCACACCTCCCTCACCCCACCTTGTGTGCAGTACCTGGTCCTACACCTCCCTCACCCACCTGGTGTGTACAGTACCTGGTACTACGTGTACAGTTTCCCCGTCCCTACCTCTCACCCCACCTGGTGTGTATATCCACCTGGTCTCACCTCCCTCACCCCACCTGGTGTGTGTGTGTCCCTACCACCTCCCTCACACTCACCTGGTGTGTGAAGTACCTAGTCCCTCCATCACCCCACCTGGTGTGTATAGTACCTAGTCCTACACCTCCTCCCCTCTGTGTGTGTGTGCAGTGCAGTCCCGCAGTTGTTATTGATACCCCTGATCTCTCCTCCCTCACCCCGTGTTGTGTAAGTCCTAACCCCTTCCTCTACACCTCCCTCACCCCACCTGTGTGTGCAGTACAAGTCTACACCTGCTTCACTCACCTTGTGTGTGTTACAGTACCTGAGCCTACCTCCCTCACCTCACCTTGTGTGTACAGTACTACAATCTCACCTCCCTCACCCCCACCTGGTGTGTGCAGTACCTGGTCCCTACACCTCCCTCACCCCACCTGTGTTGCATGCAGTACCTGGTCATACCCTCACCCCTACACCTCCCCTCACACATTGTGTGCCTATACCTCCTCACCTGACCTTGTGTGTGCAGTACCTGTCCCTCCCCTCACCCCGCGTGTGTGTACAGAGCTGTGTTACACCACCCTCACCCACCTGGTGTGTGCAGTGCCTGGTCTCACTCTGCCCCGATGTTATCCTCAACCCACCAGTGTGTTACCCATTCTGGGCCTACCTCCCCTCACCCCACCTGAGTAGCAGTACCCTGTCCCTCACCTCCCCTAACCATATGTGTGTATATCTGTCTTACCTCCCTCACCCCACCTAGTATTATTACCCGTACCTAATCCCTACACCTCCCTCACCTCTGTGTAAGTACCTGTCCTTACCTCCCCTACTTCTTGTGTGTGCAATACCTCCCCTCACCACCAATGTGTGCAATACATAGTCTCACCTCCCCTCACCACACCTGTGTGTCATACCTCCCTCACCCCACCTGTGTACCTGTTTCTCCTTCCCTCACCCCCATCCTGAGTGTGTGCAGTACCTGTCACCTCCTCACCTCACCTGGTGCAATTGCCTCAGTCTCACTCACCTCACCTGGTGTGTTGCAATCCCTGTTCTGCACACTCCCTCACCCCACCACCAAGTATTATTACATTACCTGGTCCTCCACCTCCCTCACCTCACCCCTTGTGTGTACAGTACCAGTCTACACGTCCCCACACTACATACCTGTTATTGTACAGTATCTCGTCTTACCTCCCTCACCCCACCTTGCATTGTACAGTACTCACCCACCACCTTGTGTTTACAGTTCCTGGTCCCACCTCCCTCACACCACCTGGTGTGTACAGTACCCTGATACCACCTACCCCCCTCATTCCACCTTGTGTACAGTACCTGATCCTATGCCTCCCTCACCCCACCTGGTGTGTACAGTACCTGGTCCTACACCTCCCTCACCACTTCCCCACCTCCACTCACTGATGTGTACAGTACCTGGTCTACACCTCCCTCACCTCACCTTGTGTACAGTTCCTGGTCCTACACCTCCCTCACCCCACCTGGTGTGTACAGTACCTGGTCCCTACACTTCCTTCACCCCACCTGGTGTGGCTAGTACCTAGTCCTACACCTCCTCACCTCACCTGGTGTGTACAGTACCTAGTCCTACACACCTTCCCTCACCTCACCTTGTGTGTACAGTACCTGGTCCCTACACCTACCTCATCCCACCTTGTGTGTACAGTACCTGATCCTACACCTCCCTCACCCCACCTGGTGTGTACAGTCCCTGGTCCTTCCCTCCCTCACCCCACCTGGTGCGTACAGTACCTGGTCATACATCCCCTCACCCCTACACCTCCCACCTTGTGTGTACAGTACTGGACCCATACCTCCCTCCCCACTCACCTTGTGTGTACAGTACCTGGTCCTACACCTCCCTCACCCCACCTGGTGCGTGCAGTACCTGGTCATACACTCCCTCACCCACACACACCTCACCCCACATTGTGTGTACAGTACCTGGACCTACACCTCCCTCACCTCACCTTGTGTGGACAGTACCTGGTCCTACACCTCCCTCACCCGCCTGGTGTGTACAGTACTGTTCTACACCACCCTCACCCACCTGGTGTGTACAGTACCTGGTCTACACCTCCTTACCCATACCTCCCTAACCCACCTGGTGTGTACAGTTCCTAGACCTACACCTCCTCACCCCACCTGGTGTGTACAGTACCTGGTCCCACACCTCCCTAACCCCACCTGGTGTACATAATCCCTGGTCTTACACCTCCCCACCCCACCTGGTGTTACATGCACCTAAGTCTTACCTCCCTCACCTCACCTGGTGTGTAGAGTACCTGGTCCTACACCTCTCACATCTCCTTGTGTGTACAGTACCTGGTCCTACACCTCCCCTCACACACTGAGTGTGTACAGTACATGGTCCTACACCTCCCTCACCTCACCTGGTGTGTACAGTACCCTAGTCATACACCTCCCCTCACCCCACCTGGTGTGTACATTACCTGTTCCTCTCCTCTCTCCCCCATCTGGTGTGTACAGTACCTGGTCCTACACCTCCCTCACCTCACCCTGTGTGTACAGTACCTGGTCCCTACACCTCCCTCACCTCACCTGGTGTGTACAGTACCTGGTCCTACACTTCCCTCACCCCACCTGGTGTGTGCATTACCTGGTCCTACACCTCCCTCCACCTCACCTTGTGTGTACAGTACCCGGTCCCCACACGTCCCTCACCACGCCTGGTGTGTACAGCCCTGGTCTTACACCTCCCTCACCCCACCTTGCATGTACAGTACCTGGTTCTACACCTCCCTCCCTACACCTCCCTCACCCCACCTGGTGTGTACAGTACCTGGTCCCACCTCCCTCACCCCACCTCGTGTGCACAGTACCTGGTCCTACACCTCCCTCACCTCGCCCAGTGTTTACAGTACCTGGTCTCACCTCCCTCACCCCCACCTGGTGTCTAAAATACCTCGTCCTACACACTCCCTCACCCCACCTGGTGATGCAGCACCTGCTTCTAACTCCCTCACCCCTACACCTCCCCCACTCCTACACCTCCCCACCCCACCTGGTGTGTACAGTACCTGGTCCCCATTCCTTTACCCCTACACCTCCCCTTGCAATACACACCTCCTCAACCCACCTGGTGTGTACAGTTCCAGGACCTACACCTCCTCACCCCACCTGGTGTGTACAGTACCTGGTCCTACACCTCCCCTAACCCCACCTGGTGTGTATAATCCCTGGTCTGACACCTCCCTCACCCCACCTGGTGTGTACTGTACCTAGTCCTACACCTCCCTCCACCTCACCTGGTGTGTAAGTACCTGGTCCTACACCTCCCTCACCACCGCCTGATTTGCAGTACATGGTTCACCTCCCCTCACCTCACCTGGTGTGTAGAGTACCTAGTCATACCTCTCCACCCCCACCTGGTGTGTACATTACCTGTTCCCTACTCCTCCCCTCACCCCCATCTGGTGTGTACAGTACCTGGTCCTACATCCTCCCTCTCACACCTCACCTGGTGTGTACAGTACCTGATCCTACACCTCCCTCACCTCACCTGGTGTGTACAGTACCTGGTCCTACACCTCCCTCACCCCCACCTGGTGTGCATTACCTGGTCCTACACCTCCCCTCACCTCACCTTGTGTGTACAGTACCTGGTCCTACACCTCCCACACCCCACCTTGCATGTACAGTACCTGGTCCTACCTCCTCACTCCTACACCTCCCTCACACCCCACCTGGTGTGTACAGTACCTGGTCCCACACCTCCCTCACCCCACCTCGTGTGCACAGTACCTGGTCCTACACCTCCCCACCTCACCCCCGTGTTTTACAGTACCTGGTCACCACCTCCCTCACCCACCTGGTGTGTAGCAAGTACCTCGTCCCTACCTCCCTCACCCCACCTGGTGTGTACAGCACCTGGTCCCTCCACCTCCCTCACCCCTACACCACACTCCCCCACCCCTACACCTCCCCCACCCCACCTGGTGTGTATAATACCTGGTCTTACCTCCCCTCACCCCACCTGGTATGTACCCATGCCAGTCCCTACACCTCCCTCACCTCACCTGGTGTGAGTACCTGGTCTACACACTCCCCTCACCTCACCTGGTGTGTAAGTACCTGGTCCTCCACACCTCCCTGACGTCACCTTGCGTGGACAGTACCTGGTCACCTCCCTCACACCACTGATGTGTACAGTACATGGTCCTACACCTCCCTCACCTCACCTGGTGTGTACAGTACCTGGTCATACACCTCCTCACCCACCTGGTGTGTACATTACCTGTTCCTACTCCTTCCTCACCCCCATCTGGTGTGTACAGTACCTGGTCCCACACCTCCCTCACCTCACCTGGTGTGTACAGTACCTGGTCCTACACCTCCCTCACCCAACCTGGTGTGTACAGTACCTGGTCGTACACGTCCCTCACCCCACCTGGTGTGTACAGTACCTGGTCATACACATCCCTCACCCCTACACCTCCCTCACCACACCTAGTGTGTAGAGTACCTGGTCCCTACACCTCCCTCACCCCACCTGGTGTGTACAGTACATGGTCTACCGCCCTCACCCAGCCTGGTGTGTACTGTACCTGGTCTACCTCCCTCACCTCACCTTGTGTGTACAGTACCCGGTCCTACACTTCCCTTGCCACGCCTGGTGTGTACAGCACCTGGTCCTACACCTCCCTCACCCCACCTTGCATGTACAGTACCTGGTCCCACACCTCCCTCACTCCTACACCTCCCACCCCACCTGGTGTGTACAGTACCTGGTCCCACAGCTCCCTCACCCCTCGTGTGCAGATACCTGGTCTACACCTCCCCTCACCCCACCTGGTGTGTAAGTACCCGGTCCTACACCTCCCTCCCACCCCACCTGGTTGTGTACAGCACCTAGTCCCACAACTCCCTCACCCCACACCTCCCCACCCCACCTGGTGTGTACAGTACCTGGTCCCACACCTCCTTCACCCCTACACCTCCCTCACCCCCACCTGGTGTGTACAGTACCTGGTCCCACACCTCCCCTCACCGCACCTTGTGTGTACAGTACCTGGTCCTACACCTCCCTCACCCCACTTGGTGTGTACAGTACCTGGTCACCACCTCCCTCACCCCACCTGTTGTGTACACACTACATACTCAACACCTCCCTCACTGATACACCTACCTCACCCCACCTGGTGTGTACAGTACCAGGTCCTACACTTTCTTCTCCCCCCCACCTGGGTGTACAGTATGGTCCTACACCTCCCTCACCCAACCTGGTGTGTACAGTACCTGGTCCCACCTCCCCTTCACCCCCACTTGGTGTGTAAAGTACCTGGTCCTACCTCCCTCACCCCACCTGGTGTGAACACTACCTGGTCTCATCTCCCTCACCCACCTGGTGTGTACAGTCCTGGTCTTACACCTCCCTCACCCCACCTCCCCCCACCCACCTGGTGTGTACAGTACCTGGTCCTACACCTCCCTCGCCTCACCTTGTGTGTACAGCACCTGGTCCCACACCTCCCTCACCGTCCCACCCTCTCACCCCACCTGGCGTGTACAGTACCTGGTCCTACACCTCCCTCACCCCACCTGGTGTGCAGTTCCTGGTCCCACACCTCCCTCACCCCACCGTGGTGTGTACAGTACCTGGTCCTACACCTTCCTCACCCCTACCCCCCCTCACCCCACCTGGTGTTGGACAGTACCTGGTACTGCACCTCCCTCACCCCACCTGGTGTTACAGTTCCTGGTTCCTCTCCCTCACCTCACCTTGTGTGTACAGTACCTGGTCCTACACCTACCTGATTCCATCTTGTGTGTACAGTACCTGATCCTACACCTCCCTCACCCCACCTGGTGTGTACAGTACCTGGTCCTTCACCTCCCTCACCCCACCTGGTGCGTACAGTACCTGGTCATACACATCCCTCACCCCTACACCTCCCTCACCCCACCTTGTGTGTACAGTACCTGGACCTATACCTCCCTCACCTCACCTTGTGTGTACAGTACCTGGTCCTACACCTCCCTCACCCCGCCTGGTGTGTACAGTACCTGGTCCTACACCTCCCTCACCCCATCTGGTGTGTACAGTACCTGGTCCTACACCTCCCTCACCCCACCTGGTGTGTACAGTACCTAGTCCAACAAATCCCTCAAACCACCTGGTGTGTACAGTACCTGGTCCTACACCTCCCTCACCCACCTGGTGTGTACAGTACCTGGTCCTACACCTCCCTCACCCCACCTGGTGTGTACATTACCTAGTCCTACACCTCCCTCACCCCACCTGGTGTGTACAGTACCTGGTCCTACACCTCCTTCACCCACCTGGTGTGTACAGTACTTGGTCCTACGCCTCCCTCACCCCACCTGGCGTGTACAGTACCAGGTCCTACACATCCCTCACCCCACCTGGTGTGTACAGTAACTGGACCTACACCTCCCTCACCCCACCTGGTGTGTACAGTACCTGGTCCTACACCTCCCTCACCCAACCTGGTGTGTACAGTACCTGGTCCTACACCTCCTTCACCCCACCTGGTGTGTACAGTACCTGGTCCTACACATCCCTCACCCCACCTGGTGTGTACAGTACCTTGTCCTACACCTTCCTCACCCCACATGGTGTGTACATTACCTGGTCCTACACCTCCTTCACCCCACCTGGTGTGTACAGCACCTGGTCCTACACCTCCCTCACCGCACCTGGTGTGTACAGTACCTGGTCCTATACCTTCCTCACCCCACCTGGTGTGTACAATACCTGGTCCTACACCTCCATCACCCCACCTGGTGTGTACAGTACCTAGTCCTACACCTCCCTCACTCCAACACCTCCATCACCCCACCTGGTGTGTACAGTACCTGATCCTACACCTCCCTCACCCCACCGTGTGTACAGTACCTGGTCCTACACCCCCCTCACCCAGCCTGGTGTGTACAGTACCTGGTCCTACACCTCCCTCACCCCCACTTGGTGTAAAGTACCTGGTCCTACACCTCCCCTCACCCTCCTGGTGTGTGAACAGTACCTGGTCCCACACCTCCTCACCCCACCTGGTGTGTACAGTCCCTGGTCTTACACCTCCCTCACCCCTCACACCTCCCCCACCCCACCTGGTGTGTGCAGTACCTGGTCCCACACTTCCTTCACCGCACCTGGAGTGTACAGTACCTGGTCACACACCTCACCCCTACACCTCCCTCACCCCACCTGGTGTGTACAGTCCCTGGTCTTACACCTCCCCTCACCCCTACACCTCCCTCACCCCACCTGGTATGTACAGTACCGGTCTTACACCTCCTCGCCTCACCCTGTGTGTACAGTTCCTGTTCCTACACCTCACTCCACCCCACCTGGTGTACAGTGGTCCTACATTTCACCCCACCTGCTGTGTACAGTTCCGTTCCCCAACCTCACTCACCCACCTGGTGTGACAGTACCTGGTCCTACATTTCCCCACCCCACCTGCTGTGTACAGCACCTGGTCCTACACCTCCTCACCCCACTTGCTGTGTACAGTACATTACCTGGTCCCACACCTCCCCCACCCCACCTGGTGTGTGTACAGTACCTGGTCCCACACCTCCCCACCCACCTGGTGTGTACAGTACCTGGTCTTAACCTCCCTCACCGCACCTGGATGTACAGTACCCATCATACACAGCCCCTCACCTCCCTACACCTCCCTCACCCCACCCAGTGTGTACAGTACCTGGTCATGATCCCTCACCCCTACACCCCTCACCCCACCTGGTGTGTACAGTACCTGGTCCTATTCCCTCACCTGTGTGTACAGTACCTGGTCTCACACCACCTCACCCCCACCTGGTGTACACAGTTCAAGTCCTACACCCCTTCACCCCTACACCTACCAATACGTAACTGAAACTAGCACAAACACCATTGCTAGGTGAGTGAAGGGAGGTGTAGGACCAGGTACTGTACACACCAGGTGGGGTGAGGGAGGTGTAGGACCAGGTACTGTACACACAAGGTGAGGGAGGTGTAGGACCAGGTACTGTACACACCAGGTGAGGGAGGTGAGGGGTGAGGGATGAGACCAGGTACTGTACACACCAGGTGGGTGAGGGAGGTAAGAGGGTTGAGGACCAGGTACTGTACACACCAGGTGGGGTGAGGGAGGTGTAGGACCAGGCACTGTACACACCAGGTGGGGTGAGGGAGGTGGTGACGGTACTGTACACACCAGCTGGGGTGAGGGAGGTGTAGACCATGTACTGTAAACACCAGGGTGGGGTGAGGGAGGTGTAGGACCAGGTACTGTACACACACCAGGGTGAGGAGGTGTAGACCAGGTACTGTCACCACCAGGTGGGTGAGGGAGGTAGACCATGTACTGCACACACCAGGTGGGGTGAGGGAGGTGTAGGACCAGGTACTTTACACACCAGGTGGGGTGAGGGAGGTTATGGACCAGGTACTGTACCCACAAGGTGCATGAGGGAGGTGAAGGACCAGGTACTGTACACACCAGGTGGGTGAGGGAGGTGTAGGACTATGTACTGTACACACCAGGTGGGGTGAGGGAGGTGTAGTCCCAGGTACTGTACACACCAGGTGGGGTGAGGGAGGTGCAGAGCCAGGTACTGTACACACTAGGTGGGTGAGGGAGGTGTAGGACTAGAGACTGTACACCCTAGGTGGGGTGAAGGATTTGTAGGACATGGTACTGTACACACCAGGTGGGGTGAGGGAGGTGTACGACCAGGTACTGTACACACCAGGTGGGGTGAGGGAGGTGTACGACCAGGTACTGTACCCACAAGGTGGGGTGAGGGAGGTGTAGGACCAGGTAATGTGGCCAACACCAGGTAAGGAGGGAGGTGTAGGACCAGGCAATTGCACACGCCAGGTGGGGTGAGGGAGGTGTAGGACCAGGGGTACTGTACAGCACCAGGTGGGGTGAGGGAGGTGTAGGACCACGTACTGTACACACCAGATGGGGGTGAGGGAGGAGTAGGAACAGGTACTGGACACACCAGGTGGGGTGAGGGACGTGTATGACTAGGTACTGTACACACCAGGTGAGGTGAGGGAGGTGTAGGACCATGTACTGTACACATCACTCTTGGTGAGGGAGGTGTAGGACTAGGTACTGTACACACAACGTGACGTGAGGGAGGTGTAGGACCAGGTACTCTACACACCAGGTGAGGTGAGGGAGGTATAGGACTAGGTACTGTACACACCAGGTGGAGTGAGGGAGGTGTAGGACCAGGTATTATACACACCAGGTGGGGTGAGGGAGGTGTAGGACCAGGTACTGTACACACCAGGTGGGGTGAGGGAGGTGTAGGTCCAGGAACTGTACACACCAGGTGGGTTGAGGGAGGTGTATCGGTAAGGGAGGTGTAGGACCAGGTACTGTACACACCAGGTGGGGTGAGGGAGGTGTAGGACCAGGTACTGTACACACAAGGTGAGGTGAGGGAGGTATAGGTCCAGGCACTGTACACACAATGTGGGGTGAGGGAGGTGTAGGGGTGAGGGATGTGTATGACTAGGTACTGTACGCACCAGGTGGGGTGAGGGAGGTGTAGGAAAAGGTACTGTACACACCACAGGTGGGGTGAGGGAGGTGTGAGGACCAGGTAGGTGTAGACCAGGTACCTGGCACACCTGGTGGGGTGAGGGAGGTGTAGGACCAGGTACTGCACACAGCAGGTGGGGTGAGGGAGGTGTAGGACCAGGTACTGTACACCAGGTGGGGTGAGGGAGGTGTAGGACCAGGGTAGGGAGGTGTAGGACCAGGTGGGGGAGGAGGTGAGGACAGGTACTGTACACACCAGGTGGGGTGGGAGGGAGGTGAGACCAGGTACTTACACACCTGGGGTGAGGGAGGTGTAGGACCAGGGTACTGCACACACCAGGTGCTGGTGAGGGAGGTGTAGGACCAGGTACTGTACACACCAGGTGCTGTGAGGGAGGTGTAGGACCAGGTACTGTACACACCTGGTGGGTGAGGGAGGTGTAGGACCAGGTACTGTAGACACCAGCCGGGTGAGGGAGGTGTAGGACCAGGTACTGTACACACCAGGTGCTGTGAGGGAGGTGTAGGACCAGGTACTGTACACACCAGGTGCTGTGAGGGAGGTGTAAGGGTGAGGGAGGTGTAGGACCAGGTACTGTACACACCAGGTGAGGTAGGGAGGTGTAAGACCAGGTACTGTCACACACCAGGTAGGGGTGGGGAGGTGTAGGACCAGGTACTGTCACACACCAGGTGGGGGTGGGGAGGTGTGGGACCAGGTAATGTACACAGCAGGTGGGGTGAGGAGGTGTAGGACCAGTATCTGTACACACCAGGTGGGGTTGGTAAGGTGTGATGGTGAAGGAGGTGGAGGACCAGGTACTGTACACAACCAGGTGGGGTGAAGGAAGTGTAGGACCAGGTACTGTACACAACAGGTGGGGTGAGAGAGCTGTAGGACTAGGTACTGTACACAGCAGGTGGGGTGAAGGAGGTGTAGGACAAGATACTGTACACACCAGGTGGGGTGAGGGAGGTGTTGGACTAGTTACATACACAGCAGGTGGGGTGAGGGAGGTGTAGGACCAGTTACTGTACACACCAGGTGGGGTGAGGGAGGTGTTGGACTAGGTACTATACACAGCAGGTGGGGTGAGGGAGGCGTAGGACCAGGTACTGTACACACCAGGTGGGGTGAGGGAGGTGTAGGACCAGGTATTGTACACATCAGGTGGGGTGAGGGAGGTGTGGGACCAGGTATTGCCACACATGAGGTGGGGTGAGGGAGGTGTTGGACTAGGTACTATACACAGCAGGTGGGGTGAGGGAGGTGTAGGACCAGTTACTGTACACACCAGGTGGGGTGAGTGGTGTAGGACCAGGTACGGTACACAGCAGGTGGGGTAGAACAGGTGTAGGACGAGGTACTGTACACACCAGGTGGGGTGAAGGAGGTGTAGGACCAGATACTGTACACACCAGGTGGGTTGAAGGAGGTGTAGGACAGTGTACTGTACACACCAGGTTGGGTGAGGGAGGTGTAGGACCATGTACAGTAAACACCAGGTGGTGTGAGGGAGGTGTAGGACCAGGTACTGTACACTCCAGGTGGGGAGAAGGAAGTGTAGGACCAGGTACTGTACACACCAAGTGGGTGAGGAGGTGTTGGACCAGGTACAGTACACACCAGGTGAGGCGAGGGAGGTGTAGGACCTGGTACTGTACACACCAGGTGGGTGAGGAGGTGTATCAGTGAGGAGGTGTAGGACTAGGTACTGTACACAACAGGTGGGGTGAGAGGTGTAGGACCAGGTACTGTACACACCAAGTGGGGTGAGAGTGTCGGACCAGGTACAGTACACACCAGGTGGGGTGAGATGTAGGACCAGGTACTCTACACACCAGGTGAGGTGAGGAGGTGTAGGACTAGGTACTGTACACACACCAGGTGGGGTGAAAGCGTGGGACCAGGTATTATACACACCAGGTGGGGTGAGGGAGGTGTAGGACCAGGTACAGTACACACCAGGTGGGGTAGGGAGGTGTAGGACAGGTATTATACACACCAGGTGGGGTGAGGGAGGTGTAGGGGTGAAGGAAGTGTAGGACCAGGAACTGTACACACCAGGTGGGGTGAGGGTGGTGTAAGACCAGGTACTGTACACACAAGGTGAGGGAGGTATAGGACCCGGTACTGTACACACCAGGTGGGGTGAGGGAGGTGTAGGGGTGAGGGATGTGCATGACCAGGTACTGTACACACCAGGTGGGGTGAGGTGTAGGAGTGAGGGCTGTGTATGACCAGGTACTGTACACTCCAGGTGCGGTGAGGGAGGTGTAGACCAGGTACTGTACACACCAGGTGGGGTGAGTGAGGTGTAGGAACAGGAACTGTAGATGGGGTGAGAAATGTAGGACCAGGTACTGTACACACCAGGTGGGGTGAGTGAGGTGTAGGAACAGGAACTGTACACACAGGGTGAGGAGGCGAGGAGGTGTAAGGACCAGGTACTGTACATACCAGGTGGGGTGAGGGAGGTAGAGGGGTGAAGGAAGTGTAGGACCAGGTACTGCACACACCAGGTGGGGTGGGAGGTGTAGGGGTGAGGGAGGTGTAAGACCAGGGACTGTACACACCAGGTGGGGTGAGGGAGGTGTAGGACCAGGTACTGTTCACACCAGGAGGGTGAGGGAGGTGTAGGACCAGGTACTTTACACACCAAGTGGGGTGAGGGAGGAGTAGGACCAGGTACAGTACACACCAGGCTGGGTGAGGGCGGTGTAGGACCATGTACTGTACACACCAGGTGGGGTGAGGGAGGTGTAGGACCAGGTTCTGTACACACCAGGTGGGGTGAGGAGGTGTAGGGGTGAGGATGTGTATGACCAGGTACTGTACACACCAGGTGGGGTGGAGGACGTGTAGGACCAGGTACTGTACACACCAGCTGGGGTGAGGAGGTGTAGGACCAGGTACTGTACACACAAGGTGAGGTGAGGAGGTGTAGACCAGGTACTGTACACACCAGGTGGGTTGGGGAGGTGTAGGGGTAAAGGAAGTGTAGGACCAGGTACTGTACACTACCAGGTGGGGTGGGAGGTGTAGGGTGAAGGAGTTGTAGGACCAGGTGCTGTACACACCAGGTGGGTTGAGGAGGTGTAGGACCAGGTACTGTACACACCAGGTGGGGTGAGGAGGTATAGGACCAGGTACTCTACACACAAGGTGGGGTGAGGAGGTGTAGGATGAGGTACTTTACACACCAGGTGGGATAAGGGAGGTGTAGGACCAGGTACTGTAAACACAAGGTGGTGAGGGAGGTGTAGGACCAGGTACTGTGCACACGAGGTGGGGTGAGAGGTGTAGGACCAGGTACTGTACACACCAGGTGGGGTGAGGGAGGTGTAGGAGCCAGGTACTGTACACGCAAGGTGGGGTGAGGAGGTGTAAGACCAGGTACTGTACACACCAGGCGTGGTGAGGGATGTGTAGGACCGGGTGCGTACACACAAGGTGAAGTGAGTGAGGTGTGGACCAGGTAATGTACACACCAGGTGGGGTGACAGGTGTTGGGGTGTGGGAGGTGTAGGACCAGGTACTGTACACAGCAGGTGGGGTGAGGGAGGTGTAGGACCAGGTACTGTACACAGCAGGTGGGGTGAGGGAGGTGTAGGACCAGGTACTGTACACAGCAGGTGGGGTGAGGGAGGTGTAGGACCAGGTACTGTACACACCAGGTGGGGTGAGGGAGGTGTAGGGGTGAGGGAGTTGTAGGACCAGGTACTGTACACACCAGGTGGGGTGAGGGAGGTGTAAGACCAGGTACTGTACACACCAGGTGAGGTGAGGGAGGTGTAGGACCAGGTACTGTACACATCACTCTTGGTGAGGGAGGTGTAGGACTAGGTACTGTACACACAACGTGACGTGAGGGAGGTGTAGGACCAGGTACTCTACACACCAGGTGAGGTGAGGGAGGTATAGGACTAGGTACTGTACACACCAGGTGGAGTGAGGGAGGTGTAGGACCAGGTATTATACACACCAGGTGGGGTGAGGGAGGTGTAGGACCAGGTACTGTACACACCAGGTGGGGTGAGGGAGGTGTAGGTCCAGGAACTGTACACACCAGGTGGGTTGAGGGAGGTGTATCGGTAAGGGAGGTGTAGGACCAGGTACTGTACACACCAGGTGGGGTGAGGGAGGTGTAGGATAAGGTACTGTACACACCGGGTGTGGGGTGAGGAGGTGTGGATAAGGTACTGTACACACCGGGTGTGGTGAGGGTGTGGGACCAGGTGCACTGTACACACCAGGTGGGGTGAGGGTGGTGTAGGACCAGGTACTGTAAACACCAGGTGGGTGAGGGTGGTATAGGACCAGGAACTGTACACACTAGGTGGGGTGAGGGAGGTGTAGGACCAGGTACTGTACACAGCATGTGGGGTGAGGGAGGTGTCGGACCAGGTACTGTACACACCAGGTGGGGTGAGGGAGGTGTAGGACCAGGTACTCTACTCACCAGGTGTGGTAAGGGAGTTGTAGGACCATGTACTGTACACACCAGGTGGGGTGAGGGAGGTGTTGGACCAGGTACTGTGCACACCAGGTGGCGTGAGGGAGGTATAGGAACAGGTACTGTACACACTAGGTGGGGTGAGGGAGGTGTAGGACCAGGTACTGTACACACCAGGTGGGGTGAGGGAGGTGTAGGAGCAGGAACTGTACACGCCAGGTGGTGTGAGGGAGGTGTAGGACCAGGTACTCTACACACCAGGTGAGGTGAGGAAGGTGTAGGACTAGGTACTGTACACACAAGGTGAGGTGAAGCAGGTGTGGGACCAGGTTCTGTACACACCAGGTGGGGTGAGGGAGGTGTAGTGAGAGTGTAAGACCAGGGACTGTACACACCACGTGGGGTGAGAGTATAGGATCAGGTACTTTACACACACAAGGTGGATGAGGTAGGTGTAGGACCAGTTACTGTCACACACCAGGTGAGGTGAGGTGTAGAGACCAGGTACTGTAAACACAAGGTGAGGTGAGGAGGTGTAGGACCAGGTACTGTACACACCAGGTGGGGTGAGGGAGGTGTAGGACCACGTACTGTAATCACAAGGTGAGGTGAGGGAGGTGTAGGACCAGGTACAGTACACACCAGGTGGGGTGAGGGAGGTGTAGGACCAGGTACTGTACACACCAGGTGAGGTTGGGAGGTGTAGGGGTGAGGGAGGTGCAGGACCAGGTAGTGTACACACCAGGTGGGGTGAGGGAGGTGTAAGACCAGGTACTCTACACACCAGGCAAGGAGGACGTGTAGGACCAGGTACTGTACACACAAGGTGAGCTGAGGGAGGTGTAGGACTAGGTACTGTACACACTAGGTGGGGTGGGGGAGGTGTGGGACCAGGTAATGTACACAGTGGGTGGGGTGATGGAGGTGTAGGACCAGGTACTGTACACAGCAGGTGGGTTGAGGGAAGTGAGGTACCAGGTACTGTACACACCAGGTGGGGTGAGGGATGTGTAAGACCAGGTACTGTACACACCAGCTGGGGTGAGGCGGTGTAGGACCATGTACTGTACACACCAGGTGGGGTGAGGGAGGTGTAGGACCAGGTACTGTACACTCCAGGTGGGGTGGGAGGTGTAGGGTGAGGATGTGTATGACCAGGTACTGTACACACCAGGTGGGGTGAGGACGTGTAGGACCAGGTACTGCACACCAGCTGGGGTGAGGAAGCAATACATGGCGTA
>NW_024711565.1:0-18418 GCF_018991925.1 Homarus americanus | reverse complement strand
GAGAGGGGGGCGGGGGTCCTTGAACGTGTGTGAAGTAAGATGGTAAATAATGGTGTGTGAAAGGGAGGGGGTGGCGTGGTGGTGGGGAGAGGTGGAGAAGAAGAGAAGGTGGTGGAGGAGGAGGTGAAACTGGAGTAGGAGGAGGAGGAGTAGAGCGTGGAAGATGAACAGTGGAGGAGGAAGATATTGTTAGGTAAATATTAAGGTGAGGAAATGATATGGAGAAAAAAATATTACTGTAGGAAGAGAGATATAGAGAGAGAGAGAGAGAGAGAGAGAGAGAGAGAGAGAGAGAGAGAGAGAGAGAGAGAGAGAGAGAGAGAGAGAGAGAGAGAGGAACATATATTATTATTGTATTAGAAGTAACGAACCATTCAGGAAAATTCCAATAAGAAACACGAAAATACACCATTAAATTTATTGATAAAACCGAAAAAAAATTGTGGGAAAAAATTCACGAACATGTAAATTTTATCTAATCAAATCGGCCATGGCGTAAGGGTCTACAAGAGTGGATTAAATAAATAGAAAGAAATGGATGAGGGAAACGGTATAGGGGGGTAGGAGGGGGAGGGATATTTTGGGGAAAGATGACAAACAGGAAGAAAGGTGGAGACTCCGAGTGTGTGTTGTGTAAGCTGGAGGCAGAGAGTGAAGGACTTGGTCAACACACACACACACACACACACACATACACACACGCTAATGCAACCAGTAACGCATTCAGATAAATTCAAATTTGATTCTTCAGTGAGTGATTCCGTCATGGTGTCAGTCGACTGTGTGTGTGTGTGTGTGTGTGTGTGTATGTGTGTGTGTGTGTGTGTGTGGATTTCAAGCCACCTGCCGGGAGATGCTTTAAGCCACCTGCCAACAGATAGGTGTTCAAGGTAGACGACTCGAGGTTCATTTGAGTTAAGGTACCTCATGAGATATGTCACGAGGTAAACTATTCAAGGAGGACACGTCAAGGTACATTAATGTTTCAGAACCTCTACCTTGAAGCATCTACCTTGAGGTGTCCTTTAAGCGTTTACCTTAAAGGAGGAACTCTTCAAGGCAGATTTTTCAAGGTTGACGTTCCAATATGTACTGAGTTAGGTACCACAAAGAACGGAGGTACAAGATAACAGCAACATTCTGGTGGACGGAAATTATACCAAGAAAAGAAGTACTAAATTAATCAGAATCCAATTTTTACGTTTTTACTCCTTGTTTTTACCTCGACTTTTATCACATTTTCCATTTAAATTTATCGATGCGTTACACCATGACGAAGGAGGAGGAGTAAGAAGAAATCGAGAGACCATGAAAACGAGTGAGAATTTTACACAGTGCCGCGGGTAAACAATAGGAATGGTTGTCTGGTCTTGATCACACACACACACACACACACACACACACACACACACACACACACACACACACAACCTTCGGACCAAATGTATTTCCCTTTTTTTTCACTGTTTGTTTGTAAAATTATTGAGAGCCATTATGGACCAAAGTATGTATGTATGTATGTATGTATGTATGTATGTATATGTATGTATGTATGTATGTATGTATGTATGTATGTATGTATGTATGTATGATCTCCCTTACCCTCCTTGTCCTCCAAACTCGTCTGCTTGGGGCCTTTGAACACTGTCTTACTAAGAGAAGTTAACCAGCAGCGTTACCCACACAAGCTTGGCGTCTTGTAATTTTGTTATATTTTGTATTGTAATTTTGTATTTTTAACGATAACAAATCCCAAACATTTATTTGGACGATAGTGTCATGGTATGGGAATATTAACATTTTGAAGGATACCTAACCTAACCTGACCTAACCAAACGTAACCTAACCTAACCAAACGTAGCGTAACCTAACCAAACGTAGCGTAACCTAACCAAACGTAGCGTAACCTAACCAAACATAACGTAACCTAACCTAACCTTCACGGATCAATTCTTCTAAACAAGGAAGACGATAAAGATACCGTGAAAGAAAAGGTTGAAGAAGAGGAAGAGGAAGAAAAATTAAGAAAACTACTGAGTAATGTAATAAAAGGGGAACCGAAGCGTAACTGTGATAAAGATGCGGCGAACACACACACACACACACACACACAAACACACACACACACACACACACACACACACACACCACCGATAAATATGTTTTATTATGCCTGTTATTCCTTTCTTGTATTGCTTATTTTTTTTAGCATCACTTTTTTGTCTCTTGTGTATCTTTTCCTTTCAACTTCATCTTCTATTATGTATTTCTTATTATTTTTTCCTCTGTTATTTCTTATTCCCTTTTTCCTTTCTTTTTTACTTTTTCTCTTCTCTGTTCTAGTTTTCTTTATTTCGTCTACTATCGTCTTCATTCTATTTATTCTCTTCCCCTTTCTTCTATTTTTGTCTTTTGTTATTCGATTTTTTTTCTTCATTACCCAGCGTCATTCTTCTCCGTCTTCTTAAATCATCATCTTTTCTTCTTTTCCTCTTTTTCTCTTTTTTATCTTCTCTTTCCATACTCTTTTCTTTCTCATTTTTTCTTCGTCTACCTTCTGCATTCTTGTTTTCTCCGCCTTCGTTCTTTTCTTCTCTCATCTCTACTTTCTCCTCCCTTCATTCTTCTACGTTCTTTTATCTTTCCTTCGCTTTTGATATTTTCCTTTTCTCATCTCCGTACTTCTTTCTCCTCTCATCTCTCTACTTTGTTCACCTCTCTTCATTCATTCCTCTTCCACTCTTTCTCAGTCTTCCCGCTTACGAGTTGACTATCATACCACCCCCCACCCCACTCCACCCCACCCCCACCCCCACCCCAACCCCAACACCAAGATAGTAAGTGAGTGAGTGAGGAATAGAGCCGTGACGCTGTAAACACCAGGGTACGTATCCCCTGCTGTTTTATCACTGCGTGGGAACCTATTTTGGAAGGGTGGAGGAGGGGGTGATTATAGCGACATTCCTAGAAGTTTTGGGTCAGGTGAAGATTAAGTACCACAGCTTATTTGAGCTTGATGATTAAATTCTTTAGTGCTACTTGGGGTTGGGCTGGGTTGGGTTAGGTCGAGATAGGTTTAGATGGATTGGGTTTGGTTGGGTTAGGTTGAGTTGGGTTAGCTTAAGCCTGGTTAATCTTTGGGTCAAATAAGGTTTTGAGGGCTAATCTTCAGTCGATTCAAAGATTTTACTCGATATTATTGGAATTATTAATGTTATTATTTTTTTTCCATGTGTGTCATTGTATATTATTTGTTGTCATTTATCCCCGTTGGTGGAATAAATATGGATCAATTTGGCGACATTCTTCAAACGATATTAATTTCTGTTATTATGTCAGGCTTCAAGTACACAGAAGGACACGCATTATGGACCCCATTACCACCACTTGTTAGACCATTACAGATGATAATAGTGACAGTCGCATTTTGTTTTCGTTCGATTAGATACTTGAGGTTATTATGTATTTTTTTTGCATTATGTATTTTTTCCCCAGATTGAGAAGTTATTACCAGTCGCAGTGTGTGTGTGGAGAGAGAGAGAGAGAGAGAGAGAGAGAGAGAGAGAGAGAGAGAGAGAGAGAGAGAGAGAGAGAGAGAGAGAGAGAGAGAGAGAGAGAGAGAGAGAGAGAGAGAGAGAGAGAGAGAGAGAGAGAGAGAGAGAGAGAGCGAGAGGAGAGAGAGAGAGAGAGAGAGAGAGAGAGAGAGAGAGAGAGAGAGAGAGAGAGAGAGTTGCAATACCTGGTAATTTCAAGACGTTCAGGTGTGTCGTTCTCAGGCTTATGCTCAGTGATTCTCAGCCTCATTAAAGTACACTGTTTCTCAATGGTCTAAATGACGTTGTATTATCTGGAGAAATTTTCACCCTGGGGTATCGACTACTTGGATGAAAACAGTGTTTCTTTAGTTCAAGGTAGTTCAAAATTATGTTTGTAAATTAAATGAAGGTATACAATTTGTGTTTTGAATTGTGTTTTAAAGTTTATTTAGTGTGTGTGTGTGTGTGTGTGTGTGTGTGTGTGTGTGTAAACAATGCAGGTAACAGGTTGAATTAGTGTTGTCAGCTGGTCGTTTATTATAACTTCCAATAAACTTGAAATACAATGTTATTTTCTTCCTACGACATTGATAATAGTTTACAGAATTACCAAGTATATTTATTATTATTATTATTATTATTATTATTATTATTATTATTATTATTATTATTATTATTATTATTATTATTATTATTATTATTATTATTAATTGTTTTTTTTTTTTTTTTTTTATTATCGTTCCCTAAATAAGAAAGTTACTTTATTTCCTCATAATAATAATTATTTACATTGATTGATAAGAAAATTAAGTATTAAATTTGAGTGGATATTTTTTTGTCAATATCGACAACTCGAATGTTGTAAGAATTAATTATATTATTTTAGTGCAGATAAATTGAGCAGATGGAGGTACATAGTTTTTATTTAAGGACAAATTTTATTTCTTAAGTCACAAAAAATAGTCTTGGTTTATTTATTTTTCTTACTTGAAGACTTTCACGGTTAAATATATATTAGTGCTCCCAAATTGACCTGAAGTGATATATATTTTTTCCGATTTGGTCTTCCTAAAATTTATGGTCGGTCACAGTTTATACTAGATAAAAAATAATCTGCCTCAGTCATAAGATTGTGAAATACCTCTCCACTATTTTTTTCCCAGTATTATGATCATTTAGTTCTTGGAAATCGGTAAAAGATTTTCTTAAGTAAACAAAACAAAATTGACTTAACTCTGAATTAATTTTTTTATCTATATTATAAAATTTACGGTTATTTGCTGCTAAAACTTCATCATTCTCACAAGAGCATAAAGGTGGATTACGTGAAGATTAAACACAAGCTTATTCACCTTCGGATTAAACTCCTTAGCGCTAACCTAATCTAACCTGACGCAAATCTAACATAAGAACATAAGAACATAAGAAAATAAGGAGTCTGCAATAGGCCGGTTGGCCTGTGCATGGCAGCTCCTGTCGAGAGTTACTACCACTCAATCATCCATGAATCTATCTAGGCTCCTTTTGAAACTTTCCAGAGTTCCAGCACTTACTACAAAGTTGCTAAGCTTGTTCCACTCGTCCACCACCCTATTTGTGAACCAGTTTCTTCCTATCTCCCTCCTAAACCTAAACTTATCCAACTTAAATCCGTTGCTCCGAGTCCTATCCTGCTCGGATATTATAAGAACTTTATCTATATCCCCTTTATTGATTCCTTTCACCCACTAAAACACGTCTATCATATCTCCCCGCACTCTTCGTCTTTCTAGGGAATGCAAGTTAAGTTTCTTTAACCTATCCTGATATGGAAGGTTTCTAAGTCCCGAAATCATTTTTGTCATTCTTCGCTGCACCGACTCTAGTGAATTGATATCCATTCTATAATAAGGGCACCAGAACTGAACCGCATAATCGAGGTGCGGCCTGACTAGCGCAAGATATAGTTGCAATAAGACCTCTGCACTCTTGTTACTTACACTTCTAGATATAAAACCCAATACTCTGTTTGTCTTATTTCGAACATTAACGCACTGTTTTCTAGGCCGTAGGTCCGGGCTTACAAGTACTCCTAGGTCTCTTTCACAAGTCGACTTCTCTAGGTTGATGTTGTTAAGGCTGTATAATTATCAGTATTTGTTCTTCCATTATTAAGTACGCTGCACTTGCTGGTGTTGAATTTCATTTGCCATTTTTCAGACCACCCCTGCAGTTTATTTAGATCCTCCTGTAATGCATTTGCATCCTGCCCTGAATTAATCTGCCGCCCTATTTTGGTGTAATCCGCAAACTTGCTTATGTCACTGCTGATCCCAGTATCTAGATCGTTTATGTAGATTATGAAGAAGAGTGGGCCTAGTACTGACCTCTGGGGAACCCCACTGGTTACACGGCCCCACTCAGATTTAACACCATCTACGCTGACCCTCTGCGTTCTATCGGTGAGCCATGATTTTATCCAATTTGAAACTTTCCCTTCGATACCATGAGCCTTAATTTTCCTCAGAAGCCTCTGATGCGGTACTCTGTCAAATGCTTTGCTAAAGTCTAAGTAATTAACATCGTAATTTTCGTCCTTATCTACTACCTCGAAAATTCTCCTAAAAAACGTCAAGAGATTTGTTAGACAAGATTTTCCCTTTGTAAACCCATGTTGAGAGTCGTAGATTAATTTGCTTTTCTCTAGATGCGATCGGATGCTATCACCTATAATTGATTCAAGAAGAGACAGGGGAGGTAAAAGGGGAGGGAAAGGGGATGGTCTAGTGGTCCAAGATGTAGGTTATTTGTCCCAAAGTGATATAAAAAAAGAATGACGTTTAATATCCTCACCCTAACCTAACCTAACTCTGTACTCTGACATAGAACTTGAACATGTCGCACTAATGAAGTAATCTTACCGAATATCTGTCTGTCTGTCTTTGTTTAAATTATCTACCTTGTTTTGTTGTTCTTATCTACGTATGTGAAATATTTATCCTATTATTTTTTACTATTCTCTTCTGTCTTCAGTATATTGGAAAATAAGACATATACCAAGAGCATTAAAGTCACACACACACACACACACACACACACACACACACACACACACACACACAAACTCTAACATAGCATCGTGTATATTTTCAACTGAGAAATGACAGCAAATTCATGTAATCTCATTTTCGAACAAGTCAAAAGACATTTATGGATTATTAGAATAAGTACATTAGGGGGCAGTGAAATTTTGCTCAAAGCTGCACTCTTCAGGCATTGTTCCTTATACATATCTAAGACTCCATGCCAAATTTGAAGCTGATATGTCGAGGTTTAGTCTGCCGCATTTTCTACTGAAATTTTTAAATTTACCTACAGTACTAGCCAAACAGCCGCTGTGGCGGTGCAATGTTCTGTTCAGTGTTTATCAACTTTTTTTTCATATCTCTTATTTCATTTAAGTTGTCTTGTCCTTGACCAGCGAGGTGACAGGAAGATGAAGATTGCAGGGGTTGACATGAAAGTGACGAAGATGTGGGACAGAGTGACGGCAAGAGAGAAGCATGATGCGGACAGAGTTAGGAGACAGCTTGAGCAAAAACATAGATATCTGGTAGCTGGAGATATTCCTTATGTTGAGGATAATTCAGATGATTCAAGAGATATTCCTCTCGTCAATACTGATGCTGATTTTGTCCCTGATCCAAGGGCTCTGACAGACACCAGTTCACAGAACCGGACAAGACTCCCTACACTGGCTGCCGCTTGTGACCGATACTTGATTAGTGATTATGCTGGAGCTGCCATTGCTACTGCCACCTTAACTGACTATGGCATTCTCACAAAGGATGACAAGAGTCAGGTTATTGGACCACATAAGCTGCGGGATGCGAGACAAAAATACCGATTTAAGAGGCAAGAAATTGAGATGGCTAGTTTAGATAATTTGACGTCACTCTATTTTGATGGTAAGAAGACCGCCACTCGTGTGATGATAAAGAATGAGAAGACCGAGAAATGGAGTTCGGGGATGATGGTGAAAGATCATTATGTCATCATGGTTGAGCCTGGCAATGAATATCTCACACATGTGACTCCCAAGACTGGACACGGAAAGCAGATTGCCAAAACTATTCACGAGTTTCTGGTGGAGAAAAATCTAACCCAGCAGCCCATTGTGTGTGTTGGTTGTGATGGAACCAATGTAAATGTAGGATCAGAAAATGGAGTCATTCATCATCTTGAAATGTTACTTGGTCACCCGCTCCATTATTTCATATGTCAGCTTCACGGAAATGAGCTGCCTTTCCGCGCAGTTTTTTATCACTATGATGGTAAACCAAGTGGTCCTGAGCATTGGCGTGGTCCCATTGGAAAGCAGATCAAGGAGTCTTTGTCTGAGCTTCCAGTTGTCGCCTTCCAGCCAGTCAGTTTCCCTGATTTCCCTGTGTTTAATGATGAAGTGGAGAAAGATCTGTCCTGGGATCAGAAATACCTGTATAGGATTTGTAAAGGAGTTATCACAGGTGTTGTTGAAGATGACTTGGCTGCTATTGAGCCAGGTCCTCCCTGTGTGTCAAGGTGGAACACCTTATGGAGTAGAATCCTCAGGCTGTATGTAGCAACAACAAGACCCAGCCATGAGTTGAAAAGAATTGTCATTACAATAATAAAGTTCAGTGCTCCAATGTGGTTTTACATCAAGATACACCCTTACGTAACACACGGCTCAAGGAACGTATTCCAGTCCCTGCTATATATGAAACACCTGAATAGTGAGGAGACGATAGTGAAGAAGGCTGTCCAGAGAAATGCATACTTCGCCCACACAGATCAACTTCTTCTTGGTATGTGTGCAGATGAGGACATGACTGTTAGAGAAAAAGCTGTCTCAATGATAAGAAAAATTAGAGAGGAGAATCAGCAAAAGGAAGAATGCACTGGCAGATCTGAAGAGGAGGAGGAAGATTCTGATGCTGCTGTTGACGAGAATTTGTTAAACTATACTGATGAGGAGGGTAAAGATGGAGATGGGAATGAGGATGTGCCTCCTGTAGTCAACATGAGAAAGGTGGTGACTCCGAAACTAAAGTGGCAAGCAAAAAACTATCATTCCATGATTAACTGGAGGAATGAACTCAAGACTGAGCCTCCTTACATTGCTTCTCTGTCAAATCTACAGGTTAATGACATTCTTGAGACACCATTAGTGGTGCCCAAGTGGCCAAACAGCACTCAGGCGGTCGAGAGAGGCATAAAAGTGATGACTGAAGCTTGCACTGAAGTGACGGGATACGAATCGAGAGATGGATATATTAGGCAAAGATTATTGTCTAGGAAAATGATGCCAAGGTTCCGCACAAAAAAGAATTTCAATATGAACTTGTAATGATTTTCTATACGGTGTACCTGTAAAATAACATGTGAATTAAATCGATGTCACCCATGTAAAATTTATCATTATCCTGGAAAACATTAAATGACACCTAATTTTTGGTATACACTAAAAGTTGACAAAAAGTCGTTCGCGATGCGGCAGGGTAAGTATGCATGAAATGGCATGAAATTTTGCACAGGTGTTTGTTACAGCCATACAAACGATGCCTGAAAAGTGCAGCCTCCAACTCAAATAAAAGTGTTTTTTCCCTCCCCCCTAAAGTACATGTTCACTATAACAGGTTCACTAAAACAGGTTCACTATAACAGGTTCAATTTAACATGTTCATTATAACAGGTTCACTACAACAGGTTCACTATAACAGGTTCACTATAACAGGTTCACTATAACAGGTTCACTACAACATGTTCACTATAACTTGTTCACTATAACAGGTTCACTGTAACATGTTCACTATAACAGGTTCAATTTAACAGGTTCACTATAACTTGTTCACTATAACAGGTTCACTATAACAGGTTCACTATAACATGTTCACTATAACAGGTTCAATTTAACAGGTTCACTATAACAGGTTCACTATAACAGGTTCAATTTAACATGTTCACTATAACAGGTTCACTATAACAGGTTCACTACAACATGTTCACTATAACTTGTTCACTATAACAGGTTCACTGTAACATGTTCACTATAACAGGTTCAATTTAATAGGTTCACTATAACTTGTTCACTATAACAGGTTCACTATAACAGGTTCACTATAACATGTTCACTATAACAGGTTCAATATAACAGGTTCACTATAACAGGTTCACTATAACAGGTTCAATTTAACATGTTCACTATAACAGGTTCACTATAACAGGTTCACTACAACATGTTCACTATAACAGGGTAAATTTAACATGTTTACTATTACAGGTTCACTTTAACATGTTCACTATAACAAGTTCACTATAACAGGTTCATTATTTCCAAATGTTCACAAGTAAAAGGTTCACTATAACTATATGTTCATTATAACATGTTCGCTAAGAGGTTCACTATATCAACAGGTTTGCTACAACTACATGTTCAATATAACATGTTCACTATAACAGGTTCACTATATCAACAGGTTCACTACAACTACTTGTTCACTATAACAGGTTCACTATATCAACAGGTTCACTACAACTACATGTTGTATGTTCACTATAACAGGGTGACTACAACTATATGTTCATCATCAGAGTTTCACTATAACAGCCTCTTACTACATTATTTCTTACACCTCAAAATCTGAGTCTTGTGGTCTGGTTCTACGCTGTTACTGGTATTATAAAATGAGTTCACGTCTCAACAATAACCCTTTTGAACGGCGGCAAGTTATGAAGGTCAACCAGGAGAAAAGTCGTCCTCTTCCACCATGGATGTCCCGTATGAGGGCACAATGGGTCGAGGAGACGGTGTCAGAGACGGTGAAGGCAGATAACTGCCTCTTTGGCGTCATTATTGGCCCCGGAGGCTCCACTATGAAGGAGCTACAGGTAAAATACAACATCCGGGTGCTTGTCCCTTGCAAGGGGTCAAAGGATGAGCCCATCATCGTCGAAGGGAAAGACAAAACTCTCGTCAAGGACGCCGTCCTCCGCATAAAGGCTTTGATAGCTGAAGAGAAGGAGAGGCGTCGGGTCACCACACCAGTATCCCAAACACTCTGCATCCCCAAGGCCCTACACGGGAAGGTCATCGGTCTTAAGGGCCAAAATATCCGACCCGTTACTCAAGCGCTCAAAATAAAGATAAAATTTCCCAATAAAAACGACAATAGTGATGAAGTGACCCTCACAGGCCTTCCTGATCAGGTGGACCAGGGCATAAGTCGCCTCCTGAACTTGGTGACCCGCTTCCCCCCATGTCGGGCCTGAGGTCAGAAGGCCGGACCAGACTCCTCGCACCCTAACCCACCACCCAGCCTTTAATAACAAAAAAAAAAAAAAAAAGGACCCTCTCACCACTGGCCTCCACGCGGCAGGGTCTGGAAACTCAGAGATTTATCTCTGGGGCTAACACTGGTCTATTATTATTATTATTATTATTATTATTATTATTAATTATTATTATTATTATTATTATTATTTTTATTACTTACACACATTGAGACAAGACGCTAATTACCAAGAGGGGGAGGAAAAGGAGGAGGAGGAAGATGGAGTGTGGAGGGAGGGGGTGATGGAGGGAGGGGTAGGACGAGGAGAGGAAAAAGGTGGGATGAAGTCGATGCCTTCCCCCCCCCACCAAAGTTTGAGGACGTAATCCTTGGTGCTCTTTTTTGTAGAGAGAGAGAGAGAGAGAGAGAGAGATAACAAACGAGGGGTAGGATGGGCAAGGTGAAGGGGGAAAGGGAGAAAGGGGGATTTGGGTGATTTGTGAGGTTGAAGGAGAACATAAGAAAATAAGGAGTCTGCAATAGGCCGGTTGGCCTGTGCATGGCAGCTCCTGTCGAGAGTTACTACCACTCTCTATCATCCATGAATCTATCTAGCCTCCTTTTGAAACTTTCCAGAGTTCCCGCACTTACAACAAAGTTGCTAAGCTTGTTCCACTCGACCACCACCCTATTTGTGAACCAGTTTCTTCCTATCTCCCTCCTAAACCTAAACTTATCCAACTTAAATCCGTTGCTCCGAGTCCTATCCTGCTCGGATATTATAAGAACTTTATCTATATCCCCTTTATTGATTCCTTTCACCCACTTAAATACTTCTATCATATCTCCCCGCACTCTTCGTCTTTCTAGGGAATGCAAGTTAAGTTTGTTTAACCTATCCTGATATGGAAGGTTTCTAAGTCCCGGAATCATTTTTGTCATTCTTCGCTGCACCGACTCTAGCAACCTAACCTGACGCAAATCTAACGTAACCTAACCTGACACAATCCTAACCTAACCTGACGCAAATCTAACGTAACCTAACCTGACGCAATCCTAACCTAACTTGACGCAAATCTATCCTAACGTAACCAAACCAAAACCAAACCAGGTACCATTTGTTTACTTAATCATCAGGTGAAATCAGCTGAAGGTGGGAGAAGAGGGGGGGAGGGGGGAGGGGGGTGGGGGGAGGGGGGACGAACTAATTATCAGGTGATCAGTTAAAATCCCTCTCTATTTTTAACCCTTGATTAGGAATTTTGGTTCAGACTTTTGCCCCTTGATTTATGTTCAAGTGTTCAAGGTTGTTCATTATCCTCACTTGCGATGAATAGTGAATGGATGAACAAAAGAAGGAAATTGATGATGTGGTTGATGGGGGAGGGTGGTGGTGATGGGGGTAGGGTGGTGGTGATGGGGGAGGGGGGTGTTGATGGTGATGGGGATGGGGGTGGTGATAATGAGCCAACCTTAGTGATCAAGATGGTTGTGTAGTGTGTTGAACTTAAGGCGTTGAACTTTTTTATGGTGTTGAACTTGCTTTTGATGTTGAACTTTCTTATGGTGTTGAACTTTCTTATGGTGTTGAACTTTCTTATGGTGTTGAACTTTCTTTTGGTGTTGAACTTTCTTATGGTGTTGAACTTTCTTTTGGTGTTGAACTTTCTTATGGTGTTGAACTTTCTTTTGGTGTTGAACTTTCTTATGGTGTTGAATTTTCTTTTGGTGTTGAACTTTCTTATGGTGTTGAACTTTCTTATGGTGTTGAACTTTCTTATGGTGTTGAACTTTCTTTTGGTGTTGAACTTTCTTATGGTGTTGAACTTTCTTATGGTGTTGAACTTTCTTATGGTGTTGAACTTTCTTATGGTGTTGAACTTTCTTATGGTGCTGAACTTTCTTAGGATATTGAACTTTCTTAAGGCGTTGAACTTTCTCAGGGTGGTGACATTTATTTTGACACCGGAATTTCGGGGGGGGGGGGCGGTCATTGATCTATCTTCAGGGTTGGAACTTTCTTTAGGCGTGGAACTTTCTTTAGGCGTGGAACTTTCTTTAGGCGTACAAATAACAATTACTCTACACTAAGAAATTGTAGATAGCGTTACTAATTCACGATTTTATTAAATTTTAATTCATCCGCGTTTATTTTTCTATCTAATTTTGTAACGAAATTTTTCTTAGTTTATTTTTGTAATTTTTTTTATTTATTTATTTTTTATCGTTGGTTATTCAGGAGGATTTTACGAATGAGTTTGATTATTAACTTGTAGTTCATCATTGTATTGGGGAGGGAGGGAGGGAGGGGGGGGTCATGGAGGAGCTGAGCCCTATATAAGAACATAAGAATGGAGGAAACTGCAGCAGGCCTATTGGCCCATACTGGGCAGTCCCGTTTACACCCAATCCCTATTGCTCATATAAGCATCCATCCTATGTTTGAAGCAATTCAGCGTATTCGAGTTAATGATGATATTTGGTAACTTGTTTCATTCATCCACTACTCTGTTTCCTAACCAGTGTTTACCTATTTCAAGCCTAAATCTAAATTTGTCTAATTTAAAACCATTGTTACGAGTTCCACTTATACACCTCTATCAGGTCGCCCCTCGCTCTTCGTTTCTCAAGGGAGTGCAAATTAAGATGCTTTAACATGTCTCTATACTCAAGGTTCCTAATGCCCGGGATTAGTCTTGTCATTCTCCTCTGAATTCTTTCCAAGAATTCTATATCCATTCTGTAAGAGAGAAAGTGTTGTCGATGTGAGAAATGAGGAAAGTCTTAGGAGCACGTCAGGGAAGATAAGAGAGAGAGAGAGAGAGAGAGAGAGAGAGAGAGAGAGAGAGAGAGAGAGAGAGAGAGAGAGAGTATGCATGTGTTGGTGTGTGTGTTTTGGAGGGTAAAACTGCCCCCGCAAAATCCTATTATTAAACACAACTATATACACAAAAAAAATTATGAACCCAAACAAAAACAGATTAAAGCTGTCGAACTCAAAACTTACCTCAGCTAATTTTACCAAGCCATTAATTTACATATGAATTACCCAACGATTGTACACATAATTAGGACACAACTTCATAAATGGACAATTAACAAACTAATTATAGGCCCGGTGTTGTTCATATCCAGGGTGGTGGTGTGTGGTAGGGAGGGTGTGGTGGGAGGTGTGGGGTGATGTGTGTGGTGGGGAGGGTAGAAGGGATAATGTACGTGGTGGGGATGAAAAGGGGTGGTGGTGTGTGTGGGAGGGGAGGGAGTGGTGGTGTGGGAGGGGAGGGGAGGGGATGGTGCTGTGTGTGGTTGGGAGGGGAGGGGTGGTGGTGTGTGGGTGGGGAGGAGGGGACTGGGGGATGGGGAGATGGATGGAAGGTGTGGTGGGGAGGGAGGTAGTGCTGTGTGGGGTGGGGGAGGGAGGGGTGGTGCTGTGTGTGGTGCTGTGTGTGGCTGGGAGGGGAGGGAGTGGTGGGGGGTGGGAGGGGAGGGGTGCTGTGTGTGTGGGGAGGGGATGGGATGGTGCTGTGTGTGGTGGGGAGGAGGGGTTGGTGCTGTGTGTGGTGGGAGGAGGGGGCAAAGCAAAAAAGGGGAGGGAGGGGGTGGTGCTGGGGGTGGTGGGGAGGGATGGTATGGTGCTGTGTGGTTGGGATGGGAGGGGGTGGTGGTGTGTATGGTGGGGAGGGTAGGGGGTGGTGGTGTGTGTGGTGGGGGGGGCGTGGTGCTGTGGGGAGGGGAAGGGGTCGAGCTGAGAAATAATGTTATTACTGCGCTTCAACAACTAAGTTCCTAAAGTTTGTAACAAGGTCAGTAATTACGTTAGTTCATCAACAATTAAGTTTTATAAGAGATCAGAACTCGTTGTATGTTACTCACCCACCTGAAGATTATTATTATTATTATTATTATTATCATCATTATCATTATTATTATTATCATTATCATTATCATTATTATTATTATTATTATTATTATTATTATCATCATTATTATTATTATTATTATTATTATTATTATTATTATTATTATTATTATTATTATTATTATTATTATTATTATTATTATTATTATTATTATTATTATTATTATTATTATTATTATTAATATATGAATATTCCCGTTCTGCTCTTGGAGAAATTGTCAACATCCCCTGGAGTCTTTCTGACATCATCAGCGTGGCAGCCAGTCCCGGGAAGGCCAAGTCCAAGACAACCAGTCACTGGGGAATAATGGCCTGACGTCACAAGTAAGACAGCCAATCCCCGGAGGATTATATGTAACGTCACAGGCATGACAGTCAATACCCGGAGAATAATCTCCAAACGTCACAGTCTATCGATATCCCTCCCACCCCGTTAATGAGTTGAATATCCATAACCCCGTTAGCTCGTGTATACAATAATCCTAGTAAAATATTTCGTATTATCCCAAATGTTATTGAAGCGCTGACAGTTAACGTATCTAAACTTTTTCAAGAAGTTCATGATATCCAGCTGCTTGTTTTGGGTAATTTATGCCTGGATAGTTGGGTTAGGGATATTCCTCTTACTCTTTATCCAGGTTCTTGACTGATCCTCTTAAGTCAGTAGTTCCTGGATAACACAGCACTGGATTAACCCAACTCAAGGTCAATTAGTTGTGATGGTTGAGTTATCTATTATCCAATGTTAAAGTCAAATAATTCTATCCCATAACGTCATAACTTTATCCTTATTTTATCCAATTGTGAATTAAGTTTTAACATTATTTATCTTTTAATATATCATAACATTATCCATTATTTAAAGAGTTTCTCTCTTTGTTCATCCTGGAAAGGGGGAAGGTTGGGTGGCTAAAGGGGGAGGGGGTAAAGTAAGGGGTGGCTAAAAGGGGGGTGAAGTAGGGGGTGGCTAAGGGAGGGGGTTAAAGTAAGGGGTGGCTAAAGGGGGAGGGGGGTAAAGTAAGGGGTGGCTAAAAGGGGGGTAAAGTTAGGGTTGGCTAAAAGGGGCTTAAAGTAAGGGGTGGCTAAGGGGGGTAAAGTAAAGTAAGGGGTGGCTAAGTGGGGTAAAGCAAAGTGTGTGTGTGTGTGTGTGTGTGTGACGTTTTTAGTACAGTACGTCTGTATATAGGGCGAAGACCTTTGTCACGCCATTTATGAACCCCTCAATCTACACACACACACACACACACACACACACACACGAGAGAGAGAGAGAGAGAGAGAGAGATTTAGACAGTGGAACTAATTCTTCTTGGTGTGGTCGCAGGTAGTTGGCAAATCAAATTTCTTCTTGAACTTCTTAATCTATTGTCACACTGTTTTTGTCGGGGCCTTGGCTGATGAAAGATACCAGGTGTGGAGGCAGGTGTTGGGGGAAAATACTTGTACATACTATGTTGCTTATCTTGACATGGCTAACTAGACATGCCAGGCGAGGGAGGTGTTAGGAAATACTGTACAGGTAATTGGTAATGTCTTTTTGAGGCTGAGTGTTTCTGAGAGTTATTTTTTAAGCCATATTTTTTCGCGTTTTGTGTTGGACTGTCTTAGCCATATTGTCTTAGCCATATTGTCTTAGCCATATTGTCTTAGCCATACTGTCTTAGCTATATTGTCTTAGCCATATTGTCTTAGTGTTGTGGGTGAAATCGAAAGGTAATTTAATCTCTATCTATGTCCTTCATTTTTCCCTTCTTCTGGTTTGCCTCTTCTTCATTTCCTCTTCCCCCTCCTTGTCTCCTTCTCATCCTCTCATCTCCTTAATCCACCCACCCACCCTTCTGTTCCATCTTTGTCTTTTCCTTCTCTTCTTACCATCCCTTTTCCTCTTCCCCTCCCCCTTTCCTCCTCGTTTTCATCTACTTCTTTCCTCCTCTCCCTCCTTCTTTTTTCCCTCCTTCTCTCTCCTCCTCCTTCAGTACTTTTTCCCTCTCCCTCTCTCTCTCCCCCCTTCTTCCTCCCCCTCCTCCTCCCCTCACTAGTAACATCAAACCAGTATACCAAGTGGCTCCTCCTGGCAGCTGGTGCGGGTCACAGCTGGTGTCATGGTGGCCCTTATTCCTACAGTTATGGCCTCTTAGGTGCAGGGTTCACCACCATCTGTTTGCCTCCCTGTTATTACTGTTGGAAACGGGAGTCTCGTGTGTGTGTGTGTGTGTGTGTTCGTGACCTGCTTGAGTGAGATAGCTTAACCCTTTGAGTATGATGAATTAACCATTTAAGTATGATGACAACAATCTGAGTGTGATGACTTAATCGTTTGGAGTATGATGGCAACCCCTTAAGCCCTTACAGCTCTTACCTTAAGATTAACCCAGCCTAGCCCAACCCAACCCAACCCAACCCAGCCAAGCCAAGCCGAACCAAACCTAACCCCCAGGTAGTATGAGGGTATTTAACCGTCAGGTGAAATAAGCTAAGGCGGCTGATAGTCATGTGATCCATTGAGCTTTTAAATGAGAGAGAGAGAGAGAGAGAGAGAGAGAGAGAGAGAGAGAGATATTAACTTTTCTTTAACATCGGATAAGGAGAAGAGATAACACACAGACAAGAACATGTGATAAATGGTTGAGAATGTGATAAATTAAGAGAGAAACCAGAAACATGTGTATATATATATATATATATATATGTATATATATATATATATATATATATATATATATATATATATATATATATATATATATATATATATATATATATATATATATATATATATATATATATGTATTGTTTTCTTGTGGTTGGTAAGATCACCTTAGGTATTGACAGTGTGAGGTCGTGTTGCGGGACCCACAAATATGATGTTGGGGGGAGGGAGGGAGAGAGGGGGGGGGGTTGAAGGCAGATGACATGGTATTTTAACGGATCAGATCCTTTGTTGGCCAAGAGCATCATGGTACAGTGTGTGTTGGTGGTGATGTGTTACCTGTAGGTGGTTGAGGGAGATGTGTTACCTGTAGGTGGTTGGTGGAAACGTGTTACCTGGAGGTGGTTGGTGGAAACGTGTTACCTGTAGGTAGTTGAGGGAGATGTGTTACCTGTAGGTGGTTGGTGGAGACGTTAACTGATAGTGACGTGTTGCCCTAAGGTCTCAGGGTAAGCTTGACGCCATATTGGACGGTTAAGTCAGACAGATAAGATGCATTCAATCAGTTACGAAAAAAATTGACTTAAGTTTATTTTGGAATCTGGATTTTTTTTGTGGGGTGGGGAGGAAGGGAGAGGAGAGAGGAGGAAAGAAGAGGGAGAGGAGGAAGGGAGAGGGAGAGAGGAGGAAAGAAGAGGGAGAGGAGGAAGGGAGAGGGGGAGGAAGGGAGAGGGAGAGAGAGAGAAGGGAGGGAGTAAGAGGAGAGAAAGAGGGTTAATGTGCTTAGTGAACGTTGATGAAAGACAATCACTCGGTCTGACCTGATATGTAAATTATAAACAAATTGTCTGAATAAGAACAAAAGTAACGGGTGATGATTTTGTGGCTTAAAGAGAAGCAGACTTGTGTGAATAAGGTGTATTGTAAATGATAGGAATAAATGATTAAATTGTGAGAGTGAATGAGAGGAATGTGGTGTGTAAATAAGCCCCCCTCTCTTACTACTTCCGATCCACGCCCC
>NW_024711564.1:0-10964 GCF_018991925.1 Homarus americanus | reverse complement strand
TTTTTATGATACAAATTTCCCGTTTCTATGATAATCTATTTTCGGCAAAATTGGTTATCTAACCAACTTTCCCGGAAAGTAGATATTTCCCATTTTTTATGATACAAATTTCCCGTTTTCTATGATAATCTATTTTCGGGAAAGTTGGTCATCTAACCAACTTTCCCGGAAAGTAGATATTTCCCATTTTTTATTATACAAATTTCCCGTTTTCTATGATAATCTATTTTTGGGAAAGTTGGTTATCTAACCAACTTTCCCGGAAAGTAGATATTTCCCATTTTCTGTGATACAAATTTCCTGTTTTCTATGATAATCTATTTTCGCAAATTTGGTTATCTAACCAACTTTCCCGGAAAGTAGATATTTCCCATTTTTTACGATACAAATTTTCCGTTTTCTATGATAATCTATTTTCGGAAATTTTGGTTATCTAACCAACTTTCGCGGAAAGTAGATATTTCCCATTTTTTGTGATACAAATTTCCCGTTTTCTATGATAATCTACTTCGCAAAATTAGGTAATATTTCCCCCAAAATTCGAAAATCTATTCCCCCGAAAAATCGATAATCTACTTTCCTGAAAAGTAGAAATCTATTCTTACTTTTCGGGAAAGATAACCAACTTTCCCGGAAAGTAGATATTTCATTTTTGTGATACAAATTTCCTGTTTCTATGATAATCTATTTTCGAAAGTTGTTTATCTAACCAACTTTCGCGGAAAGTAGATATTTCCCATTTTTATGACATACAAATTTCCCGTTTTTATGATATCTATTTTCGGCAAATTTGGTTATCTAACCAACTTTCCCGGAAAAGTATTTCCCATTTTATGATACAAATTTCCTGTTTCTATGATATTCCAGTTTTCGAAAGTTGTTTATCTAACCAACTTTCGCGGAAAGTAGATATTTCCCATTTTTTATGATACAAATTTCCCGTTTTCTATGATAATCTATTTTCGGCAAATTTGTTATCTAACCAACTTTCCCGGAAAGTAGATATTTCCCATTTTTTATGATACAAATTTCCCGTTTTCTATGATAATCTATTTTCGGAAAATTTTGTTATCTAACCAACTTTCCCGGAAAGTAGATATTTCCCATTTTTTGTGATACAAATTTCCCGTTTTCTATGATAATCTACTTCGCAAAATTAGGTAATATTTCCCCCAAAATTCGAAAATCTATTCCCCCGAAAAATCGATAATCTACTTTCGCGAAAAGTAGAAAATCTATCTACTTTTCGGGAAAGTAGATAATCAACTTTCCCGGAAAGTAGATATTTCCCATTTTTTATGATACAAATTTCCCGTTTTCTATGATAATCTATTTTCGGGAAAGTTATTTATCTAACCAACTTTCGCGGAAAGTAGATATTTCCCATTTTTTATGATACAAATTTCCCGTTTTCTATGATAATCTATTTTCGGGAAAGTTGTTTATCTAACCAACTTTCGCGGAAAGTAGATATTTCCCATTTTTTATGATACAAATTTCCCGTTTTCTATGATAATCTATTTTCGGCAAATTTGGTTATCTAACCAACTTTCCGGAAAGTAGATATTTCCCATTTTTTATGATACAAATTTCCCGTTTTCTATGATAATCTATTTTCGGCAAATTTGGTTATCTAACCAACTTTCCCGGAAAGTAGATATTTCCCATTTTTATGATACAAATTTCCCGTTTTCTATGATAATCTATTTTCGGGAAATTTGTTTATCTAACCAACTTTCGCGGAAAGTAGATATTTCCCATTTTTTATGATACAAATTTCCCGTTTTCTATGATAATCTATTTTCGGCAAATTTGGTTATCTAACCAACTTTCCCGGAAAGTAGATATTTCCCATTTTTTATGATACAAATTTCCCGTTTTCTATGATAATCTATTTTCGGGAAAGTTGGTTATCTAAGAAACTTTCGCGGAAAGTAGATATTTCCCATTTTTTATGATACAAATTTCCCGTTCTATGATAATCTATTTTCGGCAAATTTGGTTATCTAACCAACTTTCCCGGAAAGTAGATATTTCCCATTTTTTATGATACAAATTTCCTGTTTTCTATGATAATCAATTTTCGGGAAAGTTGGTTATCTAACCAACTTTCCCGGAAAGTCGATATTTCCCATTTTTTATGATACAAATTTCCCGTTTTCTATGATAATCTATTTTCGGGTAAGTTGGTTATCTAAGAAACTTTCGCGGAAAGTAGATATTTCCCATTTTTTATGATACAAATTTCCTGTTTTCTATGATAATCTATTTGCGGCAAATTTGGTAATCTAACTAACTTTCCCGGAAAGTAGATATTTCCCATTTTTTATGATACAAATTTCCCGTTTACTATGATAATCTATTTTCGGCAAATTTGGTTATCTAACCAACTTTCCCGGAAAGTAGATATTTCCCATTTTTTATGATACAAATTTCCCGTTTTCTATGATAATCTATTTTCGGGAAAGTTGTTTATCTAACCAACTTTCGCGGAAAGTAGATATTTCCCATTTTTTATGATACAAATTTCCCGTTTTCTATGATAATCTATTTTCGGCAAATTTGGTTATCTAACCAACTTTCCCGGAAAGTAGATATTTCCCATTTTTATGATACAAATTTCCCGTTTTCTATGATAATCTATTTTCGGAAAGTTGTTTATCTAACCAACTTTCCCGGAAAAGTAGATGTACGAGTGATTGTCAGACCAAACCTTACAGCCCAGAATTATGTCACATATAACAGCAAGTACACCACAGACCTCGTGGTACCACCACATTCCAGGTTGACACACCTCAGGTCGCCCGCTAATGACGTGAGCCGGTGACCTACAACCGCACCTAGCCAAGACACCTGGCCAGGACCACACCTGCACACAATTATCCAGATCAAACCAGTTTAGTGTTAATTGTTAGAGGTCAAAAGCCGGCTGGGCCGACCCCATATAAAGGCCCTACAGTTCCGTCCACGGGCATTATCTTTATCATTATCATTCTGGTCAGACTGATTCTCATTCTGGACCCTGTCATCTCTCTCCCGTTCGGGTCGTCACTCGGTTCACTAAGGAGAGTCACGCACGTCCCCTCCCCAGGTCGGGAGGGAGACCTCCCGACCAGACGGCATCGCCAGCTAAGCAGACTCTCCCTGTGATGAAGGCAGCCCAGCCAGCACTCACTGGGCCTACGCCAGGGTACACGTGAGTCTTGTCAGAACGTCCTAGGGTGAGTTACCTACTGTGGGAAGTGTATTCATTCAGGTGTGTCCGAGAGTCAGTTAACGTAAAGCATAATGTGTTAGTACCCCGATATAATAGTGATATTAATGTGTCCATGTCATTGAGTGAAGTAATAAATAATTGTATCAAGAGGTGTTTAACAAGTTGTCCCTTTAAGAAGTAATATACGTGTATTGACATACGAGATAAGATAAGCGTAGTGACGCTGTGCAAATAACATCCAGGCCACGCTACCAAGTTTCCTATCTTTACATTCCTATACTCTATACTCTCTCCTATATATATATATCTTCCTCTTCTCTGTTTATTCTGTCTCATTACATTGGTGGCAGCGAACTATGACGTTAACCCACGCCCCCTCGTCCCTTGTTATTGGTAACAGTGTACTTAACGTAAACCCATGCCCTCCCCCGTTAGCCATAACACCTGGCTCGTTAGTTCAAAAGTGCGTAATAAGAAGTTCCTGCGTAGTAGCGTGAAAAGTGTCCTAGTGTGTCATCTTTACAGCTCAAGTCAATGTCTCTCGTCGTGGTATGTGCGAATTTTTGATAGAAATATGTTCAGTGCTTAACGTAATTTCTCAGTGTCACCCGCGATCTGTGACATTCTCAGTAGCCCAAGTGCAGTTTGATTGTTGGTCAGTGTTAAATGTAGCCATTGTGTTTTAGTGATGAAAGCGGTGACTGTACTAACTGTTATAACTTAACATGTCTTTTAACCTACATCCTCCTCCCTGTCCTAATCCTTACCTCACCCTCCTTACCCTTCCTCCCATCCCTGCCCTGCCCTGCCCCGCCCCTCCGTTCCGTGCACCTCCCCGCCCCGCGAAGCCTCGGTCTGGCCCGATCAACCACGCCTCGGCTCCTCCCCACCTCACCCGCAACGCACCAGCCTGGCTGGGCCTGGCCAGCCTCGCCTCGCCCCGCGCCGCCCCGCCTCGCCCCACCCCGCTCGGGTGACCTCACGTCCTTCTGACCCGCCCCGCCGCTTGACCACACTAATTCCCCGTCTTTTGTCCCGTGAGCTGTGTGTTGATGATGATGGTTGATATAAAGTAATATTGCGATGAATGCAGAGCTTCACTCAGTGTATTTTTATGCTATTATGATTTGTGATGTACTCTTTGACGCGCAGTGATAAATGATATTCAGTGTAGCGCGCAGAGCTTCACTCCCCGACCCAGCCTGATGAGAACATTGTCGGGACGGAAATGATAGTTGCCAAACATTGACCTAACATATAAAGTAAACTTTTTTTTTGCGAATGCACTTCCAACTAATCCATCACCCCTTTAGGATTGTTTCTCTGTCAAATGTCACACACAGTACCACCCATGGCCAGCCGGACGTCAACCACAGTACATACGAGCAGAGAAGAACCAGCATGATGAAAGCAGCGTGATGAATGCAGCTTGATGAAGGCAGCACGAAACCCACCACACACCACGTCACTTCTTTCAAGTCCTCCCTTGGTATAGGATTAAGAAGATTTTATATTTTTCTACTTTAGGAAGTAAGGAGTGTGGAATGGATCGCCACACAACGAACCCTGGTGAGCCCAGCCAGGGAGGGATTCACCACTGTGGAAGGTGTAAGACAGGACGGTCTTTGGTCTCGCCGACACTCACGTACGGAGGGCGAGCCCTGGTCCGCGGAACCTGCCTTACAGTCATCTAAGGAGACGACAGCCCAAACAGTGGACCGGCTTTCATCCCGGCCGGAGAGGGCCGACGGCAGATGAACAGAAAATCGTCTGGAATATGTTGAAAATGATGATGTTGCAGAGAAGAAATGCAGATGAAGCAGAAAAATTCATCTGGAATATGACGGAAAACGAAGATGTATAAAGAAACTCAGATGGAGCAGAAAAATTCATCTGGAATATGAAAATGAAGATGTATAGAGGAAGAACGCAGATGGGACAGAAAACTCGTCTGGAAGAGTATAGAAACCAGGAGGAAGTGAGAAGAAGTCAGAAGGTGTGGAGAAACGACCTACAAGGTGCGGTATGTGAAGAAAGAAGACAGAAGATGTGCTATGTGAAGAAAGAAGACAGAAGATGTGCTGTCCTGACATCACAAGAAAGTCGATGATGAAGGACCAACCGACTACAGCTGCTGAGCTGCCGCCATCCCCTATTTTTCAGATACCAGCTGGATGGAAGACGTGAGCTATGCCGGACCCAACTAATGTACTGATGTTGTTGATGTATAATAAAAAGATATCAATACCCTAATATGTGAAGTAGGAAAAATTTTTGTATTTTGAAGTATTTTCTCTGATTTTGTTGATGTTTACTACAACGAATGTCTTTTTTTAGTCTCACTTTTTTCTATGAGTTCATTTGATCAATGTCTTGGACTATGAAACACGATGTTGTAGCTATATTACTGACGGAGATGAATTATTATTTTGACATGGGCTGATAAGGAAATGTAACACCTGTTGTTGTTTGTAGAATGTGATTTGCAAGGTTGCCTCGGACACTATGCTACATATGAAGGATTTTTTTCATTCTATGTTCACTTGCTATGTTTCCTTTTTCTCCTGGCATAGAAGCTTTGATCTTGGCGGGAGGTATAGTGAGCTTTGTCAGATCAAACTAGCGCCAGTAGAAAAACATACACCTATGAGATTGTTGTTTGTAAATGTGAAACTATGTTATCGCCCCAGGGATTATCTTTGATACCACACGTGATGTTGCTGTCTATATGTGGCATCAGTCTCTGTGATGAAGCTTTGGTCTTGGCGGGAGGTGTAATGAGTGATTGTCAGACCAAACCTTACAGCCCAGAATTATGTCACATATAACAGCAAGTACACCACAGACCTCGTGGTACCACCGCATTCCAGGTTGACACACCTCAGGTCGACCCTAGGGACTTGACCTGGCCCGCTAATGACGTGAGCCGGTGACCTACAACCGCACCTAGCCAAGACACCTGGCCAGGACCACACCTGCACACAATTATCCAGATCAAACCAGTTTAGTGTTAATTGTTAGAGGTCAAAAGCCGGCTGGGCCGACCCCATATAAAGGCCCTACAGTTCCGTCCACGGGCATTATCTTTATCATTATCATTCTGGTCAGACTGATTCTCATTCTGGACCCTGTCATCTCTCTCCCGTTCGGGTCGTCACTCGGTTCACTAAGGAGAGTCACGCACGTCCCCTCCCCAGGTCGGGAGGGAGACCTCCCGACCAGACGGCATCGCCAGCTAAGCAGACTCTCCCTGTGATGAAGGCAGCCCAGCCAGCACTCACTGGGCCTACGTCAGGGTACACGTGAGTCTTGTCAGAACGTCCTAGGTGAGTTACCTGTATGTATATTATGTATGCTGGATTATGTATTATGTATGTATATTATGTATGTGCTCCATTTATATTTATTCAGCCTAGCCAGCAGCGTGTGGCAATGTTATTACCATATCCCACACGCTTAATTAATGTGCCTGGCGACGTATGGAAGCTGCTAATGTATCACTTGCCATACGTCGTCTATGGTAGTTGACCAAGAGCTTAGCTAGGGAGCAGTGCTGCCCACCTCTGTGTACATACTCTTATCCAGTAAACCGAACCTACAAAACTATACAGGTGTTTGTGTTCTCTCCTGTATATAGAACTTATTACCCAGAACATCTAACATGGCGCAGTGCGTAGTTTTACTGGATTATTACGAGTGATTAGTGCAAGTTTGTGGAAAGCCGGCTGATGGATCCCCGCCTTGGGTCAACCCCGCGTCATCCCTCGAAGAATTTCGCAACTTTGAGCAGTGTCAGTGACAGTGATTTTCTGTGAAGTGTTTAGTGCATTGTGTGTTTCGTGCCATTCATGTGTGACCTTGTTCGAACGGATTTCCAAGGTATACGGCATGTTCTGGGCATTTGTGGGGTGTAGAGCTCAGCGCACCCTCCTCTGACCGTTTACAGAGAGCGACTGAGCTACTCCTATCTCCACCCCCCTCACAGCGACGCCTCCACCCCCCCTCACAGCTGGGGCGAGACGCTCTACCTGCCTGGGACACACACCCATACATGTACTAACACTTGCTGACCGCGCGGTTTCTTATATATATTTTATATATATAACCTACTTATCTGTGTATTTAATTAAATTTTTTGTCTGAAATCTTGTTGATACGACGGGCTGACCGGTCAACACTGATTTAAGATACAGTACACAGATAAAGTAGTTATGTCTCATGCCTTACGTAGCCGTGGACCCAGCGCCTGGATGAGTCAAGCGGATGATAGTCCCCCAGAGATGGATGACCAGGCCGGCCCAGCTCCCACAACATCGCGCAGCCCTTCACCTCAACATTCAGCGTTATCTCCAGAGATAATTGCCTTAATGAAGTTTATGAGAGATGAGAGACGCGAGGATGAAGCTCACAGACGTTTGGCGGATGAGCACAGAAGGCAAGCAGAGGCAGAACGAGACCACCAACGGAGAATGGAAGACAGTGCACGGTTTGAAGCCTTGATATCTCGCCTCACTGTTAACCAAGCCCCTGGCTCTAACACTGCCTCGGTACTGAATGGTTCAGATACCTCATCCATGCTTCCTTCACGCCCCCCAGCCCCACCTAAAGCAGCAGCTCAAACGCCGCCCATCTTGGAGCCTGATGTAAATTTCCAGACTTTTCGCGAATGGCGGCGGCGGTGGGCTGATTATGCTACAATGGTGGATCTCCAGAGTTTGTCACAGCCTAAACAACTCATCCAGCTGCGTATGTGCCTGTCCTTGGAAGTTCAGCGTGTCTTAGAACATACGTTGCAGGTACCCCCAACCTCTTCGCTGTCTGTAGAGGAGGTACTGGACGTTCTACAACGGCACATCAAAGGACAGCAGAATGAAGCTCTGCGCAGGAGGGAATTGTTTAGCTGCAGACAGATGGAGGGTGAGTCTTTTGACGCTTTTTATGTACGTCTTAAGAGAGCCTCGGAAGAGGTAGATATATGTTTAGGCCACCACCAGCAGTGCGAGGAGACCCAGTTGAAGCAGGTGATCCTGATGGGTGTTAAGGACGAGGAACTTGTCCAACGCCTCACCTCCCTCGACTCTTCCTCTTCTCTTCAGGATATGTCGCTCCTATGAGGCTGCCAGGTGTGCCACCTCTGCCATCCGAGCTCCCCCTACAGCTGTACGCGCTGTTTCCCGGTACAAGAAGGACAAGAAGTCTGCTCCTACGCCTTCGCCCACCACGTCCACGCCCGGTTCATTTTGCAACAACTGTGGTAAGCAGCACGGAACACAGGTATGTCCAGCTGCTCAGTCTACCTGCAACAGTTGTGACCGTATGGGCCACTGGTCGCTCACAGTGCGGTGCCCAGCTAAGTACGTACAGTGCAATGTGTGCGGTCGTCTGGGCCACTATGACAAGTGTTGCCCTACCCACGAACCCAAGGGACAGCGTCGGCGGAAGCTTCGGCGCCCTTCTACCAGTGAGGGCCGCCCACAGTCGCCAAATCAGAGGCACGACGACCCTGGACAAAGCCCGACCCATTTTAGGAGGGTGTACTCCTCGCATCCCAGGACCAAAGTCCCCCAGTACATCAGCGTCATCGTGACCTACGGCGGTGTGTCATCCCGTCTTCAGATGTTGCCCGACACCGGCGCTGATGCTACAGTCATCGGTCCCCAGCATTTGCGATGCTTGGGGCTCTCTCCAAGCGATCTAGGACCGCCTCCCGAGGACCTCTGCGTCATGGCAGATGGTTCACAGATGGCCCCAGCCCTGGGTTCACTCTATGCACATGTCACCTTTGGCAACAGGTCGTGTCAGGCCTGGATTGACGTGCATAATGGTGTCCCGACTCCCTTGCTGTCCTACAGACATTGTCAAGAGTTGGCCATCATCTCCCAGGACTTCCCAACACCGATTCTCGAGGTAAGACACGCCAACAGGGTGCACGAAGGGAGCAGCAACTACCCTGCTGCCGCCCTACCCCTACCTCTGGCCAGTGACACCTCTCCTTCGGTAGTTGTCCCTGCTGCTTCACGTCCCCACGCCTTGGCTCGCCTCCACGACAGTCACTGTGGAGCCGAGGCCACCAAACGGCGTGCAAGACAGACTGTGTTCCGGCCTAGCATCGACCCCGACATCTCCAATGCTGTCCAGGTGTGTAAGCCCCGCCACGTATTACAACCCAGCCAGCAGCAGGTACCCTTCATGAGTGACGACAACCCCACCCGCCCCTTTGAGTCTGTGTCGGCCGACTTTTTCTGTGTGTCAGGAAAGTCCTTCCTGGTTATCGTCGACCGTCTCTCTGGTTGGCCGGTTGTCATCAAGGGCGGTAATGACACGACGTCTGCCGCCACCATCAGCAAGTTCCGCCACTACTTCCGTGACGTGGGCGTTCCTGTACGCCTGCGAACCGACGGAGGGCCTCAGTTCACAAGCCGGGACTTTGCTGCGTTCCTTGACCGATGGGGAGTCCGGCATGTGTTGTCATCGCCCCATTACCCGCAGTCCAACGGCCACGCTGAGGCTGCTGTCAAATCCCTGAAGCACCTCATCCTTAAGGTGGCCCCTTCTGGGAACATTGACTGCGAGGCCTTCGACCGGGGTCTTCTTGAACTCCGCAACACACCCAACTACACCGGACGCTCCCCTGCCCAGGTTTTGTATGGGCGCCCCCTTCGTTCTTGTGTCCCTGCTCACCCTCAATCCTTCTCCAAGGAGTGGCAGGCTAAGACAGAGGATTGTGATCGCCGAGCCGCCGAACGTGTTCAGGACGTCGTCGCCCGCCACAACGACCACGCCCGTTCCTCTCCCCAGGTTGAGTGTCGGTACCCAAGTCCGTGTTCAGGACCCGACCTCCCTACGTTGGGACAAAGTAGGCGTAGTCATGGGTCTCGGCAGGTCACGGGACTACCAGGTGCGGTTACCCAGTGGTCGTGTGTGGTGGAGGAACCGCCGTTTTCTCCGCCCCGTAACAATGCCTTCTGCTGGCCCTGCCACCAGTGTTGAGTCCCATACCCTTCCCAGTGATGAAGTCCCTCGACGCTCAGAACGGATCCAGAAGAAAAGGTCCGCTCAAGACTTTGCTATGAGCGTATAGGGGGGAGGGAGGTGTATGTATATTATGTATGCTGGATTATGTATTATGTATGTATATTATGTATGTGCTCCATTTATATTTATTCAGCCTAGCTAGCAGCGTGTGGCAATGTTATTACCATATCCCACACGCTTAATTAATGTGCCTGGCGACGTATGGAAGCTGCTAATGTATCACTTGCCATACGTCGTCTATGGTAGTTGACCAGGACCTTAGCTAGGGAGCAGCGCTACCCCCCTCTGTGTACATACTCTTATCCAGTAAACCGAACCTACAAAACTATACAGGTGTTTGTGTTCTCTCCTGTATATTGAACTTATTACCCAGAACATCTAACATTACCTACTGTGGGAAGTGTATTCATTCAGGTGTGTCCGAGAGTCAGTGTCAAGTAACGTAAAGCATGATGTGTTAGTTCCCCGATATAATAGTGATATTAATGTGTCCATGTCATTGAGTGAAGTAATAAATAATTGTATCAAGAGGTGTTTAACAAGTTGTCCCTTTAAGAAGTAATATACGTGTATTGACATACGAGATAAGATAAGCGTAGTGACGCTGTGCAAATAACATCCAGGCCACGCTACCAAGTTTCCTATCTTTACATTCCTATACTCTATACTCTCTCCTATATATATATATCTTCCTCTTCTCTGTTTATTCTGT